>NW_024070202.1:108372258-108565295 GCF_014754425.2 Oryx dammah
GAACCTAAGATCAATCCTCTAGACACTCTCCTCTATCAATGAGAGAAAGAGAACTCGGGCTGCATGGCCCTAGGGATGAATGTGCCTTGCAATAAAGAGCAGTAGAGAGGAATATGGGAAGGAATAAAGGACACAATCACCACAGCCAACTATAGTTCATCTCACCTTGGGAAAGTCACTCCTAGTGTTTGGTGGTTGATATGTCTTTGGCACACAAAAGTGAAGTATTGACCTCATTACATACTTGCATAAAATCTTTCAAAGACTCTTGGAAAATGTCAAATGAGTAACAGATAAAATTAAACTCTTTAGGGAAATTTTCCTCTCTAGGTTCATTTTATAAAAATTTCTTATTATTTCCTTTATGGTATACCTATTTACATTTTAAACTTCATTTCACATGACTCTCTTACATGTATTCTTTATTTCTGACATGTCTGGGCAGTTCTCAAATTCTACTTAAGTCCTCAATTGAAAGAAAAGTCATGTTTCATATGATGAAGAATTTATAGGGAATTAGGTAGAATTAAAGGAGAAAAACAATTATTTCCTTCACACTGAGCCTCAAGAGCCAATGCAAGCAGTTTATATCTGCCCATAGAGATTCTAAACCATATGCAATGAAGTCTATTCCATTAGATGGCAATGCAGTAACTCTGGGAATATTTCCTATTAGTTGTGATTTTTAATGGAGAAGGCGATAGCACCCTACTCCAGTACTCTTGCCTGGAAAATCCCATGGACGGAGGAGCCTGGTGGGCTCCAGTCCATGGGGTCACTAAGAGTCGGACATGACTGAGCGACTTCACTTTCACGCTTTGGAGAAGGAAATGGCAACCCACTCCAGTGTTCTTGCCTGGAGAATCCCAGGGACAGGGAGCCTGGTGGGCTGCTGTCTATGCGGTCGCACAGAGTCGGACTCAACTGAAGCAACTTAGCAGCAGCAGCAATGATCTTTAAAAGATGAAATGAGAAGTGAAATCAGTACCTAGATGTTTAGTTAATAATTTGATTAACACATTAAGAATCAATATACACATCTTTGTAGGAATTTCACAAGTAAGAGAAATTTACTAATGAAAGAGACTCATAGAGGACAGAGGAGTAAAGGCTGTGTACTGCCAACGGATTATAATCACTTAAAGACACAATATTTAAAATATCAATTTAATGATGCTTACTTTTCATAGTGACCTAAAATTGTGATTCAATGGACAGAAAAAAAATATTTAAAGATGAAGTTAACAAAGATAGCAATAGAAAGAGGTCAGTGTAATTTGGATTCTGGACCTATTCATCTTGAAATGTTTCAGTAAAAAGTCTTTAGAAATGAGAGAAGAGTTTTGTCTCATTTGTTTGTTCCAAGTTAATTTTCTTTAACTGATGCTTATGCTTTAGTACAGAGTGTGTCAAGACTGTATATTGTCACCCTGCTTATTTAACTTATATGCAGAGTACATCATGTGAAATGCCAGGCTGGATGGAGTCATTTTTTTCTTCTGGTCCAGAATCTGAATTGTTGTTTCAGGAGCAGAGTTTACAATCAATATAATAGATATAAATCAAATACATTTCTGGGGTCCTATTTTGTGTTCGGTCTCCCACAGAGAGGCCTTGTAGCATCCTGGGTTTCTTGAAATGCTAATCAAGCCAGAATCAAGATTGCTGGGAGAAATATCAATAACCTCATATATGCAGATGACACCACCCTTATGGCAGAAAGCAAAGAAGAACTAGAGAGTCTCTTGCAAGTGAAAGAGGAGAGTGAGAAACATGGCTTAAAACTCAACATTCAGAAAATGAAGATCATGGCATCCAGTCCCATCACTTCATGGCAAATAGATGGGGAAACAGTGGAAACAGTGAGAGACTTTATTTTAGGGGGCTCCAAAATCACTGCAGATGGTGACTGCAGCCATGAAATTAAAAGGTGCTTGCTCCTTGGAAGAAAAGCTATGACCTAGACAGAATATTAAAAAGCAAAGTTACTTTACCAACAAAGGTCCATCTAGTCAAAGCTACGGTTTTTCCAGTAGTCATGTATGGATGTGAGAGTTGGATTATAAAGAAAGCTGAGTGCTGAAGAACTGATGCTTTTGAACTGTGGTGTTGAAGAAGACTCTTGAGAGTCTCTTGGACTTCAAGGAGATCCAACCAGTCCATCCTAAAGGAAATCAGTCCTGAATAGTCATTGGAAGGACTGATGTTGAAGCTGAAACTCCAATACTTTGGTCACCTGATGCAAAGAACTGACTCATTAGAAAAGACCCTGATGCTGGGGGAGGTTGAAGGTGGGAGGAGAAGGGAACGACAGAGGATGAGATGGTTGGTTGGCATTACAGACTCAATGGACATGAGTTTGAGAAAGCTCCAGGAGTTGGTGATAGACAGAGAAGCCTGGCGTGCTGTGGTCCATGGGGTAACAAAGAGCTGGACACAACTGAGTGACTGAACTGAACTGTACTATGTTTTAATAATTCTGATTGTGGTTCAGAGATGATGATACACAGTTAAATGCAAATCCACTGGACACAACTTCGTGTTACTTTTCTGAACATTTGTCTGGAATTCAAATTGGAAGTACTCAAAATCCTTAGGAGTCTAGAAATGGGGAAAATACATTGATAAATAATCCCCAGCACTTTCTAACAAAACTCTCATTTTACATGGAAGAACAATGGAAAAATAAGACTTGATTTACAACAAAGTTCCTAAGGGCAATGGTGAAGGTTGAAATTATTTGTGAAAACATTTTATAAATATGAAAAAAAAATTCAACTCACTTTTTAGGGGCACATTTTCCCCCTTCTACTATCAGACTAACCTTCCCACTGTAAATGATGAGAATTAAACCAACATACATACATACGTACGTGTATACCCATATATACATATATCAAATGTCTTACAGAATTAGACAACAACTAATGCAAGAACATTGTTCTTGAGAGAATGAACCTGTCCAAGGGCCGTCCCTCTGTCAATGCTGTCTTCTTCCTGGGGACAAATTTCTGACCACAGTGCAATGAAGTGGAGTCCAAATAAGTCATGTAGTCCTGCTGAGTGAAGAAGGCAAAAGTCAGAGTTTGGGTCAGATAAAGCAGCTGTAATGTATAAATAAGCACAATATAGAAGAAAGGAGTCCAGAGATGTAAAGAAGACATTCTCCCAAAGTTCTCGGCTAAGACTGGCCTATCTATACACAGAATGAGACTGTACAGTACTACCAGAAACCAGCAGCTGAGGCTGAGAGTGATGCATAGATACTAGAGGTTGAGGTGTGCTAAGGACATTGGTGTTCCAACCCACCCCTAGGACACTGAGCATCTAATTAGACATTCTACCAAGGCCATGCTTTAGGAGTTATAGCCTCATTTGAGATTTCTATAGATCTACACTAACACAATCAGAAACTGGGTCTTGGTTATTTCTGCATAGGAGATTGATTTCAGAGATTGTTCCTTGCTAATTTAGAAAAGTTTGGAAAATGTACGGGGCTTTCCCCAGGTATAAAAGACATAAAATCAAACCTATCCAAGTTCAAGATGATCAATCAGTAATTGCACTGACCACTAAATAAAAATCAATGCTTTAGAAGACCAGAGCAGAATCTAGAACCTCCACAATGTATAAGCCACAGTTTACATTATAAATTTTTGTAAAATTACCAGTCACTCAAAGAAAAATTAAATGTGTTCCATCCTTAAAAAGTGGTCAAAAGAAGCCAACCAATAATGGCAAAAATTTGGATTTATCAGATTGTGTCTAAGTATTCAGATAATTATAAATTATATTAAAAAGAAAATCAGTTTTAATAAGATAATAGACTTTGAAAAAATTTGAAGAGAATTTTGAAAAAAAATTTGGAAAAAACTATTGCAAACCATAAAAGAAAACCAAATTAAATTCTTCATCTTAATATTATAATTGAAATAAATTAACTATGACCAATGTACTATTGGATTATACTACAAAGTATAAAATAAAAATCCATGACATGATATTGAAACATTTTTTTATAAAATGGTGAGAAATTAAATTGTTAAATATTTGAATATTATATAATAAATGATGTCAGGGTTTGAGTCTTTCACTTTAAGAGAATATTTGGGAATTCATATAGTAGAGTGAGAATTATTGACAACACTGGGCATTCTAACATTGGATTAATTATGGGGCATTGAGTGTCATGGTATAAATAAATCTTACCATGTATTTTAAGACTGTTGGTAATTATAAATGCTAATGAGATCAAAGTAGCTGAGAATATTTTCTAAAAGTAGATGTGGGGAAAGAATATTAATTTATTGGGCTCAAGATGAAATAATGAAAGGTAATCATGGCAGATGAAGAACGTTTATTTCACAAATTTAGTCAAACCTGTATAGCTGAGACCCAAGAAGCAATGGTTCTGTGCATTTTGAGGTGGTCTCCAGAGAAGCGATTCAAACTTGTTTTCCTATATGACATACAAAGACTCTTCATAAAAATGATTCAATGCTTTTTTGTCATCATATCTTTTCTCTTTTACTCATCTATTTACACTTGTCAAGAAAACTTAAGAACTCAGTGGTTCCTAATAGGATGGGCTTGACGTTTTTATTTCCCGCTATTCAAAGAAAGTTCATATCTGAAGTGTTCACTGAGGCAGTAATGCCTTATACAGGTATGAATCCCTCGTTACCTTGATGGATTTGCAGGGAAGGGCAAGTAACATTCAGAAGTCTCTAAGGCACATTTCCCGCCTTCCCCCACCAACTTTGCAACTTGACGGTTGAAGAATTGCTTTTGCTGTGTGCCTGCTTTCATGTGACCGGAAGTTGGAGCAGCCTCAGTCTGTGCTAATCGGGACATTTTAAAAAGTGTTAATTTTCCATAAGGTTTTCATTACTCATTTTTTAAAACTGATTGAGTAGCTGTATGACTACTCTGTCATTCACTCTGAAAACTGATCTATTTTCATTGTAAAAGAAAAAAGAATACAATCTCTTGTTAATCATCTTATTTAACACTGCCTCACCCAGAAAAGATTCAATCATCCTGGGAACCAGGCTGCAATCCAATCTTTTTTCCATTTACAATAAGCAAATTCAATTCACCACATCTCTGTCTTAAAGGAAATTTAAATGTCGATGAAGCTGATGAGCTTGTAATTTGACACTTGGATGTTGTCTCCAGTGAACTAAAGATGATGAATCATTATTGATTCGCATTGAATTGAATAAATATGAGTATATCCTCAGGGATCAAACATTTTCAGTTCACTCAATGACAACATATGAAGACATGGTTCCAATTTTTGACATCTCATATTTAACAAAATTAACAAAATCAATAAAATTATCCAATCTCAATCATGAAGCTATGAATACTCCATGATACATACTTTTTGCTTAGAAAATATTATCATTATGAATTAAGCTTGTAATTGTAAAAAATATATGTGTGTGTGTGTGTGTATTTTGTATTTTACCTATTTGGACTAGTAATCTAATTGAAACTGCTCATATCTTTTCTCCAAGACAAAGATAATGTTTAGAATTAAAGTCAGTATAGTAAGATTACTTTTGATAATATCATTGGTATTTTTAAGCCCAAGATTAATTAATAAAATAATGTTTACCTCAGTCACTATAAAGTGTGAATAAATGTTTAAGCTTTAGCTCTGGCATTAGTATCAGGTATGGATTATGGATCAGTTCTATTCCTTACCGGTTTAGCTACATAGTCACTTTGAACCTCAATTTTCTTCATCTGGAAAATAAAAAACTTGCCTCAAAGAATTTCACCAAGTTTAAATGAAATTATATCTGTGGATCTTGTGTTTAATTGTATATGTAGTTATATTTATGTGCACAAATCATATTGTCTGCTAAATTGTGAGGGCTTAAAAATATTTCTGCTTAAATACTTTATCCATTTTTAATAATTTTTGTTCTGAATTTTTTTGTAATTTGATATAACATTTCTTTCAGTTTTAGTTGTCTTAAGAGCCAATTTTGATAGCTTTTGAATGATACTTAAAAGAGCAAGTCTTCCTTCACAATTAATTTTTACTTTGATTTAATTTAGAACTTTGCAATTCACAGTGTGTGTTTACACATCTCAGTGATTCTGGAGTATTAACATTATTGGGCTAAATATCTTCATTTCACATATTAGGAGGAACTGGACATTTAGAGAATACACCAAATTGACTATAGTTTCAAAAGGGTAAGTGATGAATCAGAGGATAGCGACTGTACCTTTTCAACCTAACATGGAAGTTTTGGGGAAAGGTATTAGGCAAAATGCTGTTGCAGACATTTCTAACTGTGAACCTCTGTCAATTCTCTCCTTGCTTTCAGCTGTATACATCTGAGCCCTTAGACAATCAGAGACTGTGTTTCCCAGCCTCCTTTCTAATACCAGACACTTTAAGACTAAGTCCAGGGAAATGATATGGAGTCAGAACCATGCGAGCAATTCAGAATCATGGTGCTAACAGAACTGTAGGTGCCTCATCCCTTTCCTTTTCATTTTTCCCTCTTTGGGGGAGGATATTATATTTGTTTATGATTAAAAAAAGGAAATATGTGAGCATGTTTCTCAATGTCATAAGCTTTTCCAAGGGAAAGAAGTAGTATTGGGTTGACCAGAAGATTTTTTTCAAGTTTTTCTGTAATATTATGAAAAAACCTGAATGAACCTTTTGACCAACCCAAAACATCATGAAAATGTACAGCATCGTGGTTCTCTTTTTTTATTTAATTGAAATATGGTTGATTTACAATGTTGTGTTAATTTCTGCTGTACAGTAAAATGATTCAGATGTGTGTGTGTGTACATACACATACTTTTTAATATTATTTTCCATATGCTTTATTATGGGATATTAAATATAGCTCCCTGTGCTATACAATAGGACCTTGTTTTTTATTTGGTACTCTTATTAGCTGTAATAGGTTTGGTTTCAAATGTTAAAAGAATGCAAGCTTGACATATCTCAGTTTTCCAACAGTTAACTCAGTGACCCTGGATAGGAGTGGATTCAACAATAATGTTTGACTGGAAAAACATGAGGCTTTTTATTAAAACATGATATGGAAGTGAAAAGTTAACTTTTAGTTGAAAAGTCTGAAGCAAAAGTTTCATATCATTGCCCAGATAGTTAGTCTTTCAACTCTGCATGAAGTGGATATATAGAGAGGATATAGAGAGAGCTAAAAAATTCTCTGGTAAGCTTTGAACTTGTTCATGTGCCAAAACTCTATCATTTTATATTTTGATTATTCTTTATTGGACCTGTGCTCCATCTAGAGATGTAAAGAGGAAAAAACTATGTCTTTGAATCCTAAATAGGTTTGGGTTCTATATTTACCCAATGTAAGACACTGAAAAAACTACTTAACCAAATCTCTAGATGTAATGTAAATACAAAGTATTACCTACTAGGCATTTATGAGTTTTCAATATAGTGAAAGCTTCAGGAATAATAAAAAAATTATCATTATTTGAGAGCAAGTTATATGCATTTGATATCTGTTTTATATGTCCAAATTTGGTCTAATATTAATATAATATAACTCAAATATATAATTTAAAAGTTTTTATCAGCACATTGAAAAACATTTAAGAGCAAAATCAGTGTAACACTTTTTGTAATTCAATATGCCCAAAGATAAACTCAACGGGGAAATAATATGAAAAATGTTAATAAAATAGTTAATAATCTTACACACACCAAGTGTTTATAGTCAGATACAGTGGAAACAGTGTCAGACTTTATTTTTTGAGGCTCCAAAATCACTGCAGATGGTGATTGCAGCCATGAAATTAAAAGACACTTACTCCTTGGAAGGAAAGCTATGACCAACCTAGATAGCATATTCAGAAGCAGAGACATTATTTTGCCAACAAAGGTCCATCTAGTCAAAGCTATGGTTTTCCAGTAGTCATGTATGGAAGTGAGAGTTGGACTGTGAAGAAAGCTGAGCACCGAAGAATTGATGCTTTTGAACTGTGGTGTTGGAGAAGACTCTTGAGGGTCCCTTGGACTGCAAGGAGATCCAACCAGTCCATTCTAAAGGAGATCAGTCCTGGATGTTCTTTGGAAGGAATGATGCTAAAGCTGAAACTCCAGTACTTTGGCCACCTCATGCAAAGAGTTGACTCATTGGAAAAGACTCTGATGCTGGGAGGGATTGGGGGCAGGTGGAGAAGGGGCCGACAAAGGATGAGATGGCTGGATGACATCACCAACTCGATGAACACAGGTTTGATTGAACTCCGGGAGTTGGCGATGGACGGGGGGGCCTGGCGTGCTGCAATTCATGGGGTCACAAATGAATGGGGTCGCAATTCATGGGGTCACAACTCATGGGGTCGGACACGACTGAGCTACTGAACTGAACTGAGCTGACAAATATTCCACTTACAGCACCTCTCAGCCTGGATTAGCCACATCTTAAGTGTTCAGTTGCTATAAGCAGTAGCTATGCTATTGGACAGTGATAATATATATGATTTAACACAAAGTAGTTATTCAGGATCAAGATGTGTTTTCAGTGAATAATCACCTAAGTTATAGATAAACCAGAAGAGATGAGATCAAAAGTAGTTTGGGGTCCACATGTGCACACTGCTATACTTAAAATGGATAACCAAAAAGACCTACTGTATAGCACATGAAATTCTGCTCAATATTATGTGGCAGCCTGGATGGGAAGGGAGTTTGGGGGAGAATGGATACATAGATATGTAAGGCTGAGTTCCTCTGCTGTTCACCTGAAACTATCACTACCCTGATAATTGGCTATATTCCAATATAAAATAAAAAGTTAAAAAATATACTTCTCTTAGGCAGTACTTTATTATACAGAAAATGATACACAATTGAAGTAGAATAAACAAACTGAAATTGTAATTACTGATAGTGTATAAATTTTGGGGGCTTCCCAGTGGTGCTAGTGGTAAAGAATCTGCCTCCCAATGCTGGAGATGTAGGGGACACAGGTTCAGTCCCTGGGTCTGCAAGATCCCCTGGAGTAGGAAATGGCAACCTGCTTTACTATCTTGAACATGATCTGAATCAAAATAGATGTTGCTATATACATGATTAACTAATCACAAATAGGCTTAAATGTTATTCTACTAGACCATAAATGGGAGGATCAGATACTGAGTTTGAACTAATCAAACCATTTTTTGAACAAATCCAATGATTTTCTTAATCCTCAGAAGGTAATTATAAAATGGAGTCTTTTCCGTAAGTTGGGCCATTTTAGTCTATAAGTTCCATGCTTTCTTTGTCTGTTTTTATTTAAGTATAATAGATACATATTACTTATGGTAGGGACATATTTATGAGAATACAAATTTGTAATATTATTTATACATTTGGGAATTCTCTTGGACAAATTCAGAATATCCCTGAGGACATGTAACTTTAAAACATTCTTTAACTGTTAGGTAAATGTAAGATTTCTGCCTTCAGGCATCTAAAAAATTGCTATTCCTGGCCCTAAACAATCCCAATCAAATACAAAATGAATATTAAAACATTTTTGCCCAAATTATCTATTATCCCTGTGGGGTAAACCATGGCATAAAATTTCTTCAAATTTTTTAAAAATTATTTTTTTCTGACGCTATAATAAATTAATTAAAACATAAAACACAAGTATGATATTTGTTATAATTATTTGAGGGCTATTTTATGAGATAAACAATAGTCTACATTAATCAACTGAGAAAAGTTATAGCCAATAAGAGAGTCTCATAAGTTAGCCTGTATTAATAAAAATAGAGAATACATATAGTTGCTATATACCCTCAACAGCAATTTAGAAAATATAAGAATAAATACTGTATTAACAAAAATTAGTGACAAAATATAAACATGTAGGAATAGCTTTATGAAATCAAAGAATGAATATATATTTAATAAGAGATTCAACATCTTGTTCTTAGATGGTACACTAAAAATTACAAAGATTTTAATTATTCTTTAATCATTTAAAGTATTTATTTAATTTATTTCAAAATGACTTAAGAGTTTCTGAAGTTTCTTGTAAAAATAGTCAAGCATATATTTTAAAAGTTTAAGGAAGAAATTAATATACAACATATTGAAAGAATTATAAGGCTATAATGAATAGTGTTTATATCAGAATACTGAGACATCTCTGAAACCGCATAATGGAAGAATTATTCCACAGATCATGCTAGAGCAGAATAACAACGTTTCAGATTATTCTTATTTTTAAGGCTATTCTTTAACGTCAAGATTTATTATGTTAAAGGAAATAGTAGAAGGCTAGGAGACCTGCAGGTGTTTTTTGTTGTTGTTTGTTTATTTGTTTTTCTTCTGTCCCTTTGTCCCTACCAGTTTTAAAGCTGCTTTGAAGGACACTTAGCTTTTATAAAAGGACAGTAAATATTTTCTGGACAAGATACTAGAGGAAGTTTCGGTCAATAAAGTACTAACAGTCATGACACAAGTAGAGGCTTGAAATTTGCTTTCACTTCGGTGTTTATTATTTTATGTCACTGCATTTTATACAAAGAAATGTATGCTTCAGAGGACTGAAATTATACCTTTGCATTTACTTTGCTACAGTAAAAATAATAAGTGGGTCATTTTATCAGGTACATTTTTCTGCATCATTCAGAGAACATAAGATTTTTTCCATTTTTAATCAGTTAATCAGATGAAATACACTGATTCTATCTACCTTCTGTTTCTGATAAACTCCACTAGTGATTTTTCATTAGATTCAATTTTCTAATATGTATTTAATGAATGCCTTTTCTTTATCTTAATTCCCTACCTGTTTTGGCTAGAACCCCCAGTACTAAGATGAACGAGAGTGATGAGAATACTCACCCTTCTCTTGTTCCTGATAAAAGGAGGAAAATATTTAGTATTATACCTGGAGTTTTTCACAGGAGACTTTACTGAGTTAAAGAAGTTCTCTTGAAATTTCTAGTTTGTATTTTTCTTTTCATGAAAAGATAGTAGTCTTTTATCAAATGCTTCAAATAAGCATCCATTGAGATTATCATGCTGTTTTTGTCTTCTTTTATTAATGTGATATATTAATATAATAATGATTCTCCAGGCAAGAATACTGGAGTGATGCCATGCCCTCCTCCAGGGATCTTTCTGACCTAGGAACTGAACCAGCATATCTTATGTCTCCTGCATTGGCAGGCGGGTTCTTTACCACTAGGGCACCTGGGAGTGTTGAACAGTTGTTCCTGATTGTTTTGGTCATATACCCTGGCGATACTGCTGCTTTCACTCAGTGAGCTGAGTCAGGTAAAATAAACAGAAACTCTGGAAGTGAGAGTTGGACTTACAGGGAGGGAGGTGGGAGGGGGGCTCAGGATGGGGAACACATGTATACCCGTTGGCAGATTCATGTTGATGTATGGCAAAACCAATACAATATTGTAAAGTAATTAGCCTCCAATCAAAATAAATAAATTTAAAAAAAAAAAAAGAAAGAAAGAAAGCTGAGCACTGAAGAGTTGATGCTTTTGAACTGTGGTGTTGGAAAAGATTCTTGAGAGTCCCTTGGACTGCAAGGAGATCCAACCCATTCATCCTAAAGGATATCAGTCCTGAATAGTCATTGGAAGGACTGATGTTGAAGCTGAAACTTCAGCACTTTGACTGCCTGATGCAAAGAACTGACTCATTTGAAAAAACCCTCATGCTGGGAAAGATTGAAGGCAGGAGGAGAAGGGGACGACAGAGGATGAGATGGTTGGATGGCATCACTGATTCAATGGACATGAGTTTGAGTAAACTCCAGGAGTTGGTGATGGACAGGGAGGCCTGGTGTGTGGCAGTCCATGGAGTTGCATAGAGTCGGACACAACTGAGCGACTGAACTGAACTGAACTGAACTGATAAGAGGGTTTTTCCAGGGAGCAGCTAGGCAGGTAATATAGTAACAATTCTCTGGGATGGGACTTTAAGGGAGCTATAATTACCTATATATTACCATATGGCCAGTGGTCTTAGTCATTTATGGTCTTTTCTAACCTGTTCTTTTTGGACTCTATGCCTCAGTTTGGACATCGTTTATTGATTTGTCTTCTACTCCATCAGTACCATGTCATGCTATAAACAATCTGCTATTAAAATCTTCCACTGATTTGCTAATTTCAGTTATTTCATTTACTATATTAACCATAGTTGGTTATAAGTACCTTATAATTTTATTGTCTATTTTATTCTCTAGATTATTGATCATATAATAATTACTCTTAATAAATTTGTGTTTATTTAAATTTTATCGATACAGAATTCACAGACCATAAAATTCACCCTTTTCTTAGTTTTTTAAAATATAATTTGGTAGACACCAGACTTCCCTGGTGGCTCAGCTGGTAAGGAATCTGCCCACAATGTGGGAGACCTGAGTTCACTCCCCAGGTTGGGACGATCCCCTGAAGAAGGAAATGGCTACCCACTTCAGTATTCTGGCCTGGAGAATTCCTTGGACAGTATAGTTCATTGGGTCACAAACAGTCTGACATGACTGAGTGACTTTCACTTTGATAGGCACTGTATAGAAAGAGGGCTTTTAGTGGTGAAGAACCTACCTGCCAAATCAGGAAACATAAGAGACATGGGTATGATTCCTACATCAGGGAGATCGCTTGGAGGAGGGCATGGCAAGATAGTCCAATATTATTGTTGGAGAATCCCATGGACAGAGGAGCCTGGTGGGCTATGGTCCATAAGATCACAAAGAGTCAGACACCCCTGAAATGATTTAGCATGAATGCACGTATACAAAAGAAATATTGGTTGTTATTCAGTAGCTAAGTCGTGTCTGACTCTGTAATCTCATGAACTGCAGCATGCCAGGCATTCCTGTCTCTCACTGTCTCCCAAGGTTGCTCAAATTCATGTCCATTGAGTAGGTGATGCTCTCTTATCATCTCATTCTCTGCTGCCCTCTTCTCCTTTTGTTTTCCATCTTACCCAGCATCAGAGTCTTTTCCAATGAGTCTGCTCTCCACTTCAGGTGGCTAAAGAATTGGAGCCTCAGCTTTAGCATCAGTCCTCCCAATGAATATTCAGGGTTGTTTTCCTTTAGGATTGACTGGTTTGATCTCCTTGCAGTCTAAGGGACTCTCAAGAGTCTTCTCCAGTACAATTCAAAGGCAGCAGTTCTTTGGCACTCAGCCTTATTTATGACCCAACTCTCACATCCATGCATGGCTACTGGAATAACCATAGCTTTGACTATATGGACCTTCGTCAGCAAAGTGATGTCTCTGTTTTTTAATGCGCTATGTTTTTCATAGCTTTCTTTTCAAGGAGCAAATGTCTTTTAATATTGTGGCTGCAGTAACTGCCTGCAATGATTGTGGAGCCCGAGAAAATAAAAAAATCAGTCACTGCTTCCACTTTTTCCCTTCTATTTGCCATGAAGTGATGGGACCAGATGCCATGATCTTCATTGTTTTGAATGTTGAGTTTTAAGCTAGCTTTTTAATTCTCCTTTTTCACCCTCACCTGAAGGCTCTTTAGTTTCTCCTCACTTTCTGCCATTAGTGTGGTATCATGTGCATATCTGAGGTTGTTGATATTTCTCCCAGAAATTTTGATTTCAGCTTGTGATTCATTCAGCTCGGCTTTTTCGCATGATATATTCTGTATATAAGTTAAATAAATAGGGTTATAATAGACAGCCTTGTCATACTTCTTTCCCAATTTTGAATCAGTCAGTTTTAGATGTAAGGTTCTAACTGTTGCTTCTTGACCTGCATACAGGTTTCTCAGGAGACAGGTAAGGTGGTCTAGTATTGCCATATCTTCAAGAATTTTCCAGAGTTTGTTGTGATCCACACAGTCAAAGGCTTTAGCACAGTCAATGGAGCAGAAGTAGATGTGTTCCTAGAATTCCTTTGCTTTTTCTATGATCCTGTCAATTCAATTCAGTTGCTCCGTTGTGTCTAACTCTTTGAGACCCCATGAATCACAGCATACCAGGCCTCCCTGTCCACCACCAACTCTCGGAGTCCACCCAAACCCATGTTCATTGAGTCAGTGATGCCATCCAACCATCCCATCCTGCCCTCAATCTTTCCCAGCATCAGGGTCTTTTCCAGTGATTTATCTCTTTGCAACAGGTGGCCAAAGTATTGGAGTTTCAGCTTTAGGATGGACTGGTTGGATCTTCTTGCAGTCCAAAAGACTCTCAAGAGTCTTCTCCAACACCACAGTTCAAAAGCATCAATTCTTCAGCTCTCAGCTTTCATTATAGTCCAACTCTCACATCCATCCATGACTACTGGAAAACTGTTGCCTTGACTAGACGGACTTTTGTTGGCAAAGTAATGTCTCTGCTTTTCAATATACTATCTAGGTTGGTCATAACCTTCCTTCCAAGGAGTAAGTGTCTTTTAATTTCATGGCTTCAATCACCATCTGCAGTGATTTTGGAGCCCAGAAAAATAGTCAGCCACTGTTTCCAATGTTTCCCCATCTATTTCCCATGAAGTAGTGGGACCAGATGCCATGATCTTCATTTTATGAATGTTGGGCTTTATGCCAACTTTTTCACTATCCTCTTTCACTTTCATCAAGAGGCTTTTTAGTTCCTCTTCACTTTCTGCCATAAGGGTGATGTCATCTGCTTATCTGAGGTTATTGATATTTCTCCCAGCAATCTTGATTCCAGCTTGTGCTTCTTCTAGCCCAGCGTTTCTCATGATGTACTCTGCATATAAGTTAAATAAGCAGGGTGCATAGTCCTGTAATCCTTGAAGACTTTCCGTTGAGCATTTCATGGGTTTTTTGCTATACTGAAATACTGAAAGGATTTAGTTCTTTAGGGTTTTTGTATTTAGCATTTACCCAAAAATGTTTCACAACTTAGTGAGTGTCTTGAGAGAAATTCCATCCATCCTCTGACCTTATCATACTAGAACACACCAAAGTCAAAATCTCTGTTGGTTTCTCTATCCTACAGGAGTGACCTTCTGATACTGAACTTGAACTTCCATCTGCACCCTGAATCAGAGCTCCTACACACTATTGGCTGTAGATTGCAGTGTGAATTTACCACTATTTCAGTATCCTACACTCGGCCTGTTTTGCTTCTGCTTACATCCAACTTACTTTTGACAGGGGTAGGTCTTCCTAAGCAGTGAAAATCTCAGGAAGATTTTGCTTTCCTTTTCACAGCTTTCCTTCTAACTCCTTATACTTGATGCTTAGTCTAACAGTTCAGCCAGGGCTGTGCAGAGGAAACCAGGATTATGTATCTGTCGTCATAGTCCTCACATTTTGTCATTCTGAATCCTTATGTAAGTGAAAAACTTTGCAAGTTTTTCCTTCTATAGCAACAGTCCACTGTCTGATCCTGTTTATGCACAAAATTGTCAAATGCATTCTTTCTTTTTTTTTTTAAATGCATTCTTTCTAAATAAGCAGCTGCTTATCCATCAGTCACTTCTGAATGATTATCCCCTCTGTGGAATTTTATTTCATCTAGCTTTCTTAGCTTCCACTGATCTCTCATGTCTTTAAAATATAACTTGTGACTTGTCTGTCTTTTTTGTTGGTGTTATCAGTATTAAAAAAACAGAAAACTTCCAAAGAAATCACTGCACAACCTGGAGAATATCACACTGAATTGAGAAAATGATAATAAATTTCAATATAAGAAAGACTGAAAATAAACCAATAAGGTATAATCTTTCATCTATTAAACTAGCAAAATAAAAAGGAAAGAATGCTTCCTCCTCTTACATGTCAGAATCTGTAGACATTAAAAAAATAATAAGGTAACATATTTTAAAAGGTTAAGTGGGTTCACACTCTTTGAGGTTTTCTCTCTAAAATATGTGGGAGGTAACTTGATAAGTATAAAAATTTTTTATAAGAATTACATGGTTAAAATAGAGAAAAACTGACAAGAACCTCAGTGTGCAAAATAGAGTGTTAAATAAATTGTGCACATTTATAAAGGATTATTATACTACTAAGCTGGTGTTTTCAAGGTATTTGTAGTGTCATGAAAAATATTTGCTGCATGATGTTTATTTCTAAAGAGTTTCTCTAATTATCCCTATAGTAATTGCAGCAATGAAATGCAATATTTTTGTAAATCTAAAGTCTAGCTTGCCTACAGAAAATAATGAGCTGTAAATAAGCCAATATATTGTTTGCTTCTTTGTCATGAGATTATGGATTATTCTTTATAGTTCTTTAATTTTTAAGCTTTCTGCAGTAAGTATATGTTGCTCTTGAAATAAGGAATTATGTTAAATGATTTAGAAGATTTTGATATAGATAATTTAAGACATGTATAAAAGGTGAAATACATATACTTTGATTTAATGCTCCCTCGTAGCTCAGTCGGTAAAGAGTCTGTCTGCAATGCAGAAGAATCTGCCTGCAATGCAGAAGGTTTCTGGGTTTGATTCCTGGGTCGGGAAGATAGCCAGGAGAAGGAAATGGCAACCCACTCCAGTATTCTTGCCTGGAGGATCCCATGGATGGAGGAGCCTGGCAGGCTACAGTCCATGTGGTTGCAAGAGTCGGATACAACTAAACCACCAAATATTCTTTTCTAATGAGATAACACTGGTTTATAAGATTCTGTGCTTTGAGTGTACAGCATTATATTTTGACTTCTGTGTATACTCCAGCTTGCTCACCACCAAAAGATTAGTTTCCATCTGTCACCATCCAGTTGTTACCATTTCAGCTTTTCCCCACACCCCACTCACTCTGGTATTCATTATTCTAGTCTCTGTACCTCTGTGTTTGATTTGGTTTGTTTGTTCATTTAGTTTGCTTTTATATTCCACATATGAGTGAGATCATACAGTACTTAACTTTTCCCATCTGATTTATTTCACTTTGCATAATATTCACAATGTCTGTCCAAGTTGCAGCAAATGATAAAATTTCACCTTTTTTGTGGTTGGGTAGTATTTCATTATACATATGATATTTCCTTCATTCATCTGTTGATAGGCCCTTCAGTTGCTTCCATATATTGGCTATTGTAAATAATGCTTCAATGAACCTAGGGGTGCATATCTTTTCAAATTAGTGTTTTCATATTTTTCAAATAAATACTCTAAAGTAGAATATCTGAATCATAGAGTAGTTCTATTTTTTAATGTTTAAAGGAATCTCCTTACTATTTTCCATACAGGCTACTCCAATTTACTTCCCTTCAACAGTGTATGAGGATACCTTTTTCTCCACATCCTCTCCAACAATGGTAATTTCTGGCCTTTTTAATAATGACATTTTAACAGGCTTGAGGAGATATCTCATTGTGGTTTTCCTTTTCACTTCACTAATAATTAGTGATATTAAATACTTTGCCATGTGTCTGTTGGCCATCTGTATTTTGGGGGTGGGTGGGAGTGGAAATGTCTATTCATCTCCTTTGCCCATTTTTAAATCAAATTTATTTTCTGTTGTTACTGGGATATTACTGAGTTGTATACAGTTTTTATGTATTTGGGGTATTAATCTCTTATCAGCTATATGACATGCAATTTCTTCTCCCATTAAGTAGGTTGTTTTTTTCATTTTGTTAATGGTCTCTTTTGCTGTGCAGAAGCTTTTTAGTTTGATGTAGTCCCTTTTTATTTTATTTTCTTTGGTTCCCTTGCCTGGGGACACATATCCAGAAAGATGTTAAGACTGATATCAAAGAGCATATGACCTATGTTTTCCTCTAGGAGTTTTATGGATTTAGGTTACCCATTTTGAGGAGATTTTTTGGTGTGTGCTTGTAAGAGTGTTCTCATTTCATTCCTTTGTCTGTTCAGTTTTTCCAGCAACATTTATTGACTACTTCAACAAAGACTACTTCTTCATTGTATGCTCTTCACTCCCACATTTTAAATTAATTGTTCGTAAATGTGTGAGTTTATTTCTGGGCCCTCAATTCTGTTCTGTTAATTTGTGTGTCTATTTTTTGCTCATACCATGATGTTTTGATTACCATAGCTTTGGAGTGTATCTTGAAGTCATGAAGTATGATACCTCCAGGTTTTTTTTTTTTTTTTTTGGTTTGTTTTATCTCAGCCTTGCTTTGGCTATTTGGAGTCTTTGGTGGTTCCATGTGAATTTTAAGGCATTTAGCTGTATTTCTGTGAAATTTTTCACTAGAATTTTGACAGAGATTGCACTGAATCTGTAGATTGCTTTAGGTAGTATAGACATTTTGACAATGTTAATTCTTCAAGTCGATGAGCATGGAATATCTTTGCATATTATTGTTTCTTCTTTAATTTCCTTGAACAGTATCTTATAGTTTTCAGTGCACAAGTTATTCATTTCCTTTTGTTGTTGTTCAGTCGCTAAGTTATGTCTAACTCTTTGCAACCCCGTGAACTGCAGCACACCAGGCTTCCCTGTCCTTCACTATCTCCCTGAGTTTTCTCAAACTCATGTCAGTTGAGTCAGTGATGCCATCTAAACATCTCATCCTCAGTTGTTCCCTTCTCTTGCCCTCAATCTTTCCCATCATCAGGGTCTTTGCCAGTGAGTCGGCTCTTTGTATTAAGTGGCCAAAGCATTGGAGCTTCAGCTTCAGCACCAGTCATTCCAAAGAATATTCATGGTTAATTTCCTTTAGGATTGACTGGCTTGATCCCCTTGCACTCCTAGGGACTCTCAAGAGTCTTCTGCACCACAATTTGAAAGGATCAATTCTTCAGCACTCAGCCTTCTTTATGGTCCATCTCTCACATCCATACATGACTAGTCTTCTGCACCACAATTTGAAAGGATCAATTCTTCAGCACTCAGCCTTCTTTATGGTCCATCTCTCACATCCATACATGACTACTGGAAAAACCATAGCTTTGACTTTATGGATCTTTGTTGTCAAAGTGATGTCTCTGCTTTTTAATACACTATCTATGTTTGTTATTCTTCCAAAGAGCGAGCATCTTTTAATTCTGTGGCTGCAGTCACCGTCTGCATTGATTTTCGAGCCCAAGAAAATGAAATCTGACACTGTTTCCACTTTTTCCTCATCTACTTGCTATGAAGTAATAGGACCAGATGGCTAGATCTTCATTTTTTGAATGTCGAGCTTTAAGCCAGCTTTTTCACTCCACTCTTTCAACTGCATCAAAAGGCTCTTTAGTTCCTCTTCACTTTCTGCCATAAGAGTGGTATCATCTGCATATCTGAGGCTGTTGATATTTCTCCTGGCAATCTTGATTCCAGCTTGTGAGTCCTCCAGCCCAGCATTTCACATGATGTACTCTGAATGTAAGTTAAATAAACAGGGTGACAGTACATAGCCTTCACATACTCCTTTCCTAATTTTGGACCAGTCAGTTGTTCCATGTTCAGTTCTAACTGTTGCTTCTTGACCTGCATACAGGTTTTTCAGGAGGCAGGTAGTGTGAACTGGTATTCCCATCTCTTTAAGAATATTCCAGTTTTGTGATCCACACAGTCAAAGGTTTTAGCATATTCAATGAAGCAGAAATAGAGTTTGTTTTTTTTTTTTAATTCCCTTGCTTTTTTATGATCCAGCATATGTTGGCAATTTGATCTCTGATTCCCCTGCCTTTTCTAAATCCAGTATGTACATCTGAAAGTTCTTTAGTTAATTTAATTTATAGATATTTCCTTGTTTTAATGCAGCTGTGAATGGAACTGTTTTCTTAATATCTCTAATAGTTCATTACTAGTGTATAGAAACACTATATTGTAAATTGATTTTGTATTCTTCAGCTTTACTGTATTGTTTCTTATTTTTTAATAGTTTTAGTGATTTCTTTAAGTTTTTCATATATAAAATCATGTCTTCTGTGAACAATTACAATTTTACTTCCCCCTTTTCAGTTTGAATGTATTTTATTTCTTTTTCTTTGCTAATTTCTCTGGCTAGGACTTCAAATACTATGTTGAATAAGAGTGCAAAAATGGTCATCCCTCTCTTGTTTCTGATCTTAGAGGAATAGCTTTCTTTTTTTTTTTTTCACTCTTAATTTTGATGTTAGCTTTGGGTTTACATGTGGCTTTTATTATATTGAAGTACATTCCTTTTATATCTATTCTTGAGATAAGTAGGAACTAAATCTTAATAAATTTTTTTTGCATCTATTGAGATTATCATATGGTTTTTTATCCTTCATTATGTTAATGTAATGTATCATATGGACTGGTTTTCAATGTTGAACCATGCTTGCATCCCTGGAATAAATGCCATTTGTTCATAGTGTGTGATCATTTCAGTGTATAGTTATATTTGTTTTGGTAACATTTTGTTGAGGATTTTTTTCATCTATGTTCATCAAAGATATTGACCTGTAATTTTCAATGTATCTCTGGTTTTGATATCAAAGTAATTTTGGCCTCACAAAACAAGTTAGGAAGCATTCCCTCCTCTCCCATTTTTTAGAAAAGTTTATAAAAGATATGTATTAAATATTCTCTGAATGTTTGGTAGAATTCACTTGTGAAGTTATCAGATCCTTAGCCTTTTTGCTTTTGAGGTAGTTTTAGATTACTTTTCTTAATCTCCTTACTAGTAATGATTCTGTTCAGATTTTTTATTTCTTTATGATTCAGTCTTGAAAGGATGTGTGATTCTAAAAATATATTCATTTTCTTGGTTGTCCAATTTGCTGTGAATAGCTGTCCATACTATGCTAATTCTTTGTATTCTGTGGTATCCACTGTGATTTCTCCTCTTTTGTTTCTATTTTTCTGAACTTTCTCTCAATTTTCTTAGAAAATCTAGCTTAAGATTTGTTAATTTTATCTTTTCAAACAAGCAGCTAGTAGTTTTATTCAATCTCTTAAATTGTGTTTCAGTCTCTATTTTATTTATTTTCACTCTGATCATTATCATGTCCTTCATTCTGCTGTGGGTTTCATTTCTTCTTTTTCTAGTTTTTTTAGGTATAAGTTTAAATTATTTTATTATTTTCTTATTTCTTGAGATGGTCTTGTATTGTGATAAACTTTTAATACTGCTTTTGCTGCTTTCCATTGATTATGGCATGCCATATTTTCGTTTCTCTCCAGGTATTTTTAAAATTTTGTCATTTACCTGATAGTTGTTCAGTAGCATGTTGTTTAGTCTCCATATAGTTCTGATTTTTCCAGTTCTTATCTTATAGTTGATTTCTGGTTTCATACCTTTGTACTCAGAATAATGCCTGATATGCTTTTAATGTTTTAAAATTTACTGAGACTTGTTTTGTGTCTCAGCATATGTTTTATCCTTGAGAATCTTTCAGTGCCCTTAAGAAGTATGTGTACTCTGCTGCTTTTGTAATAAAATGGTCTATAACAATCTATTAAGTTCACTTGGTCTGTATTATCTATGGCTGTTGTTTCCTTGTTAACTTTCAGTCTTGGTGATGTATCCATTGATGTTAGTGGGTTATTAAAATCCCCTTTTATTATTTGTGTGGTGTCAATTTATCCTTATAAATCTGTATATTTTTATATTTTGGTTTTATACTTTTATATTTTGGTTTTCCTATATTAGGTGCATATATGTTAACTGTAATGCATTCTCGATGAATTGTCCACTTTATACAATATCCATATTTGTTACCATTTTTTTGGTTTGAAGTATAAATGACACCACCCTTATGGCAGAAAGTGAAGAGGAACTAAAAAGCCTCTTGATGAAAGTGAAAGAGGAGAGTGCAAAAGTTGGCTTAAAGCTCAACATTCAGAAAACGAAGATCATGGCATCCGGTCCCATCACTTCTTGGCAAATAGATGGGGAAACAGTGGAAACAGTGTCAGACTTTATTTTTGGGGGCTCCAAAATCACTGCAGATGGTGACTGCAGCCATGAAATTAAAAGACGCTTACTCCTTGGAAGAAAAGTTACGACCAACCTAGATAGCATATTCAAAAGCAGAGACATTACTTTGCCAACTAAGGTCTGTCTAGTCAAGGCTATGGTTTTTCCAGTGGTCATGTATAGATGTGAGAGTTGCACTGTGTGAGTGCCGAAGAATTGATGCTTTTGAACTGTGGTGTTGGAGAAGACTCTTGAGAGTCCCTTGGACTGCAAGGAGATCCAACCAGTCCATTCTGAAGGAGATCAACCCTGGGATTTCTTTGGAAGGAATGATGCTAAAGCTGAAACTCCAGTACTTTGGCTATCTCATGTGAAGAGTTGACTCACTGGAAAAGACTCTGATGCTGGGAGAGATTGGGGGCAGGAGGAGAAGGGGACGACTGAAGATGAGATGGCTGGATGGCATCACGGACTCAATGGACGTTGAGTCTGAGTGAACTCCAGGAGGGTGATGGATAGGGAGGCCTGGCGTGCTGCAATTCATGGGGTCACAAAGAGTCGGACACGACTGAGCAAATGAACTGAACTCAACTGAACTGATTGCAATATTTTGTCTGCTATAACTATTCACACTTTCTTTTGGCTGTCATTTTCTTTGACTCTCATTTTCTATCTCTTCATTTACAGCCCGTGTTTCTAGGGCTGAAATAAGTCTCCTGGATGTAGCACGTAGTTGCACTTTGTTTTCTAATCTATCCAGCCACTTAATATCTTGTGATTGTTGAACTAAATTCATTTAGTTAGGGTAATTATTGATAGATGAGGACTTACATTACAACTTTGTGTTTTGTCTTCTGGTTTGTTCTTATACCGATTGTTCTTATTCACATTTCTATCTGCAATTTTAGTTTGGTTTTGTTAATGTTATTTATTTATCTCTTTATTTATGCATTTGTGGTTGTGCTGGATCTTTGTTGCTGGGTGCGGGCTTTCTCTAGTTGCAGTGGGTCGGGCTATTCTTCATTGCAGTGCACAGGTTTCTCATTGTGGTGGCTTCTCTTGCAGCATGGACTCTAGGGTGCACGTGGCCTCAGTAGGCATGGCTCCCAAGCTCTAGACACAGGCTCACATGGGCTTAGTAGCTCCGCAACATGTGGAATTTTCCTGGATCAGGGATCAAACCTGTGTCTCCTGCATTGACAGGCAAATTCCTTACCATTGGGCCACCAGGGAAGTCCTAGTTTGATATTTTTTTATGTTTTCTCTTTTTTTAATGTTTTATGGATCTGTTCTAGAGTTATGTTTTGTGGTTATTATGAGTTTTGTATAAAATGTCTCATAAATAACATGGTCCTTTTTCTAATGCTAGCATCTTATCTTCATTTACCCACATGGATTCCATCATTTTCTTCTTCCCCTTTTACGTTTTTATCATCTCAAATTACCCCATTTTATGTTGTGAATTTGGCTACCAAATTCATATAAGCTATAGTTATATTTCCTGTCTTTCTCCTTTATAATATATTTATTTAACCTATTCTGATATAGAGTTCTGGTTTTCTGATTCTGTATATTTAACATCTAACTAAAAATTTGTATATTTTTGCCTTTTTATTTCAAGTAAAAGAGCTCCTTTCAACATTTCTTATAAGGCAAATCTAGTGGTGATGGACTCCATAAGCTTTTGTTTGTATGGGAAAACCTTTGTTTCTTCTTCATATCTTAAATATAACTTTTCTGGATAGAGTATTCTTGGAGGAAATTTTTACTTTTCAATATTTTGAATATGTCATTCTATTATCTCCTGAGCAATAGGATTTCTGATGATAAATCTGGTGATAGTTTAATGAGGGTTATTTTCTAGGTTGCCATCATATTTTCCTTTGATGCTTTAAAGTCCTTTTTTTGCCACTGACTTTTGATAGTTTTAATACAATGTGGCTGGAGAAGGTCTTTTTTGTGTTGAGGTAATTAACTATCCTTTTAGCTTCAGGGTCTTATATATCCAGTTACCTTCCCCAGGTTTGGGATGCTCTCAGCTACTATTTATTTAAATAAACTCTCTGTTCCCTTTTTCCTCTCTTCTTCTAGGATACCAGTTATCTTTATGTTGCCCTTCCTAATGAAATCAACAGGTCTTATAGAATTCCTTCAGTTTTTAAAATTTTAGTCCTCTCTCTTCTTCTACCTCTTTCTTTTCTAGATTTTTATCTTTGATCTCACTAATTCTTCTATATTACTTACTCTAATACTTTCTAATGCATTCTTCATCTTACTTATTGAGTTTTTCATCTCCAGAATATCTGCATGGTTCTTTTCCAGACTTTAAGTAAATCTTTGGTAAAGATTTCTCTCTTTTCATCAATTTTATTGCTGAGCTCATTGAACTTCCCTTCAGAGTTTTCTTACACCTGATGTTTTTTTATAGAAGCTGTCTGAGTTATATGGAAATATTCCATGACTTTAATTTTGGTTTTTGGAGGTTTGTCATTTTCCTTTTGTGATGCCATATCACCATGATTTTTGTGGTGATTCGTGAGTTGTTCCTCTGCGAAGCCATTTAAAATAGAAAACACTTTCCTTATTTGGATGAAGTGTTGTTGTTGTTGTTGTTGTTTTTAAATTCAACAGATCAGTAATTAGAGGCCTTTATTATGTTTTTCAGTTTGAGATGTGTAGCATTAGTTTTTGGTTTTTCTTACCTGTCCTGCCTCCAGCTATATCTGAGAACTGGCAAATTCCACCCTCCATGGCCTCTGCCAGAGGCATTGCCCATTGCCTTTTTCATCACTGCTTGTGCCTTTGAGGTCGCTGGTGCCTTTCTGCTGCCGCTATCACTGCTGCTGTTGGCATCTCTGCTGGGGCACCAGGATGGTAAGTGCCTCTGTCACATCTGGGGGTGGATTCATAAGCCCTGCAACCTCTGCTATGGGTTCTCTGTGGCTGCAAGTGCTACCTCTGTGGTTTGGGGACCAGGATTGCCTCAGTTGTTCTCCAGGCTTTACCTCCTCTATGTGTTCCAGTATATCTAAATGTGTTCCAGTTTAGATATATAAATGTGTGGAACTCTCTGGCTTCCTGGTATGTTGGATAGAGGATCCTTCATTCAGTACCAGATGTTTCACTGGTTGTAGATTGACAGGAAAAAACAAACGGAGGGTTTAATGCCACTGTGAGGCTGATATTACCTAACATGTCTTATAAAGACCATAAAGCTGAAAAAATATGCAACTGAGAGATGAGCAGATATATTGTCATAATACTTACAGATTTTTATTTCTGTAATAAATATTAATTTGGTTTTGGCTAAACTTAATTATAAAAGCTTCCTTTCAAAATAATTCACCTATGCTAGTATTTTTTTTAACATTTAAAAACTGATGTCTTTCTTGTTATAAACCTTGAATCCTAACCCTAACCCTAACCCCTGTGTTCCCTATTACCTGTTTTATGCAGTTTCTGAGGAACATCCCAGGAAAATTTACTATCCAGGAATATACAACAAACAATGCTAGTTTAGAATAGCATTTTTGTAGAGAGAAGTTTGGTAAATGTTTCATTTATTTATGATCTAGCTCTACTAGTTGGAACTATTCTGACTCTGCCTGATACCATTGTTTGAAGATAGTAGAAAGCTATAAATTACGGGTTGCATTTAGAGAGTCAAAAGCCATATATTTCTAGTACAATGACTCAGAGTACACTTTATTTTATAATAAAGTTTCAATGTAAAAATATTTCAAAATATTCACATAGATTTTTCTGTTTAAATTTTTATGGCAGTAGAAAAGAAAATAATTTAAGCCCTGAAATATTAACTTGTTTGTAATTTTATTAGATACAGATAATAAAAGTAGGCACTACCCCCACTGGAAGATTACCAAGTGCAAGGCTCTGTGCTAAACACTTTACATATGTTTTTATACAATCCTAGCCTCAGTAATATGAGATAAATACAAATGACCATTCACCATTAATGACCATTCCCGTTTTATAAGTAAGAACATTGTTTTAGGAAAATAAAGTTAAAAAAAGAAAAAAAAAACTAATAGATGACCAAATCAGAATTTGGCTATAAATAAAAGATGGTCCTCTTAACTCTATGCTGTGTCCTCCTAAAATTTAAAAGTACAGCTTTTCTCCTTTTTCAAAGACAAATTTTTGAATGTAAAAAATCAATCATTTTTCTTATTTTTGTACTGCCTCTTTTTATTAGGATTTTAGCATGAAATATATAGTACATTTAAATTAGGGTAATTCACAGAGAGCTTAAAAAGGGGGCTATTTCTAAATTGTGAGCAGACTGTAAGGAAACCTAAGGAGACAGTACAACATCACAGAGTGAGCTACAGCAGCTATTGTTGCCTCTCTGACCTCCAATGGTAGGGAGAGGGAGCTGTGTGTAATAGGGTCAGCTTGAGAGGATACCTGACCTGCAATCCAGAGATCCAACCATTTTGAAGCAACCTTACAAAGAAGTAGTCAGGGGTTGATTATCCTGACTTTATGTTCAAGCTTCCTATTGGCTGAACACAAACTGAAGCCAGGAGACAAAATAGTCCTCAGATGGAGTCCAGTACAGTAGAAATGGAAAGAGAGAGATTCTGCAGAGACATAAAAAAGGGTATTCTCTGCACATTTATGCAACACAAATGAAAACAGTTTTTACACTGAACCTTCTAATTTTTGCAATAAAATACTACAAGTTTATATACATCAAAATCTTTTTTTTTCAAATCATTTTAAATTCTACTTTTTTTCAGTTAACATTTTTCTTAGTGTTGATATTTCTTACTTTTAATTGTTTTTTAAAGCAAAATTTTATATTAAAATATAGCTACCTTTATTTTAGATATCATTACTGAAAAGATAACAGAGAAGATTGAATCGAGTAAAATTCACCTAACTTACTTAGTCTTGAGCAAAAATTACAGTGAAAACTTTAGCACAAAGATTTTTGCTGAGCTAGATATGTTTATGGTATAAGAAAAAAGATTAAAAAAACCGTTTTAATTATTCACTTTTAAATACTATAGCACAGAGTTCAACACTTACAGCTAAAGGAGGAATATACACAACACTAATGTTAGAACACAGAGAAGGCAGTGGCATTCAACTCCAGTACTCTTGCCTGGAAAATCCCAGGGACGGGGGAGCCTGGTGGGCTGCCATCTATGGGGTCGCACAGAGTGCAACTTAGCATTACATCCATATAAGTGACTTAGCATTACATCCATAATAAAAAATTTGAAAAATTTACTTAGTGGTTACTGTATACAGGCCACTGCACAAAAGCCTTTTCCATGCATTATCTTAATGGTTTTACCTTAAGTCTTCCAACATACGTTGTACTATCAGCATATTTTAAAATGAAATTGGACACTTGGATGTAGTAATTTTATCACATGTAACTTATTTTTTCATTCATTCATGGGCCCATTATTTAAAATATATTTATTGTGATACTAAACTATGAGCAGCTTGAAGGGAAGGGCTGTGTATTCCATCTCTCATTCCCTTCCATGTGTAGTGCTGTGTGCACTGGAATGAATGACGTTCTCCATCAAGTCATGGCCCCCGCTTTTCAGAGGCAAAGACCTGGGTTGTATCCCAAAGTGCAGAATCTTCTCAGCATCTGGGAAAGCCTGGTGTCTTGACTGAGAGGTTTCTTGTAGTTTCTGGAGAGACTCAGCATTTACCATTTGCTTGACAGTCACTGAAAGAACTGAGGTAGAATTTTCCCAAGATTTAATTTTGAGACTTGCTCAAAATTCTTTGATTGAAGTTCTTCTCCTGTGACCAAGCCTAAAGTCTCAGGAGGTAGTGTTTCTTTCTGGCAACAATTTATTTTTTTCACAGACCTTTAATTAACTTGCTTTAGGGGAAATGGAATGGGACATAAGCTCACAGACTCTATTGTAGGAACACATTGAAAGTCCCTGGATCTGTCTTTTGAATATGTGAGCTTTTTGCTCCTGCTGTGAGAGTTGTTTCAACAAGGCATTCTGCTGTGCTAGCAATGTTTGTGGTATAAGAAAAAAGATAACAAAGCATTTTAATTATTCTGTGATTCTAGAAAATAAGATGGACTATCAGAGAACTCCTTCCTTTTGTCTGCTCAAACTTATCACACTAGGTAATGGTGAGTAAGAACCTCCAGGAAGGCAAGCTGACTCCAGTTCTCTTACAAACTTTCAGAAACATATGGTAAGAAGATCCCTGGCATGGACACTGTCTTTTAAGATAGAGACTGTTTCTTATCCACAGGTTTGAAACACACTGAATTCAACCTGTTTACCGGGATATAGTCAGCATGGAATTAATCTAATTTGTTGTTTCAAAATGGCTAAACTTCCAAGTGGTCAAAACGGAGGGAAAAAAAGCTAACACTTTTATAGTATTTATGTTGGACCACACTTTTGTCTAAACACTTACAGTTTATTAATTTACTTCATCTTCAAGGCATGAAGTTGAGTATCGTCAGTTTCTCCTCATAACAAATGAGAAACCTGAACACAGTGAGATTGAAAAATTGACCCAAGATCGAAAACGACAGAATGATCTCTGTTAGTCTCCAAGGCAAACCATTCAATATCACAGTTATCCAAGTCTATGCCCCAACCAGTAACGCTGAAGAAACTGAAGTTGAATGGTTTTATGAAGACCTACAAGATCTTTTAGAACTAACACCCAAAAAAGATGTCCTTTTCATTATAGGGGACTGGAATGCAAAAGTAGGAAGTCAAGAAACACCTGGAGTAACAGGAAAATTTGGCCTTGGAATGCAGAATGAAGCAGGGCAAAGACTAATAGAGTTTTGCCAAGAAAATGCACTGGTCATAGCAAACATCCTCTTCCAACAACACAAGAGAAGACTCTACACATGGACATCACCAGATGGTCAACACCGAAATCAGATTGATTATATTCTCTGCAACCAAAGATGGAGAAACTCTATACAGTCAACAAAAACAAGACCAGGAGCTGACTGTGGCTCAGATCATGAACTGCTTATTGCCATCTTCAGACTTAAATTGAAGAAAGTAGGAAAAACTGCTAGACCATTCAGGTATGACCTAAATCAAATCCCTTATGATTATACAGTGAGAAATAGATTTAAGGGTCTAGATCTGATGAATAGAGTGCCTGATGAACTAGGGAATGAGGTTTGTGACATTGTACAGGAGACAGGGATCAAGACCATCCCCGTGGAAAAGAAATGCAAAAAAGCAAAATGGCTGTCTGGGGAGGGCTTACAAATAGCTGTGAAAAGAAGAGAGGTGAAAAGCAAAGGTGAAAAGGAAAGATATGAGCACCTGAATGCAGAGTTCCAAAGAATAGCAAGAAGAGATAAGAAAGCCTTCCTCAGTGATCAACACAAAGAAATAGAGGAAAACAACAGAATGGGAAAGACTAGAGATCTCTTCAAGAATATTAGAGATACCAAGGGAACATTTCATGCAAAGACGGGCTCGAAAAGGACAGAAATGGTCTGGACCAAACAGAAGCAGAAGATATTAAGAAGAGGTGTCAAGAATACATGGAAGAACTGCACAAAAAAGATCTTCACGACCCAGATAATCATGATGATGTGATCACTAATCTAGAGCCAGACATCTTGGAAAGTGAAGTCAAGTGGGCCTTAGAAAGCATCACTACGAACAAAGCTAGTGGAAGTGATAGAATTCCAGTTGAGCTGTTTCAAATCCTGAAAGATGATGCTGTGAAAGGGCTGCACTCAATATGTCAGCAAATGTGGAAAACTCAGGAGTGGCCACAGGACTGGAAAAGGTCAGTTTTCATTCCAATCCCAAAGAAAGGCAGTGCCAAAGAATGCTCAAACTACCGCACAATTGCACTCATCTCACATGCTAGGAAAGTAATGCTCAAAATTCTCCAAGCCAGGCTTCAGCAATACGTGAACCGTGAACTCCCTGATGTTCAAGCTGGTTTTAGAAAAGGCAGAGGAACCAGAGATCAAATTGCCAACATCCGCTGGATCATGTAAAAAGCAAGAGAGTTCCAGAAAAACATCTATTTCTGCTTTATTGACTATGCCAAAGCCTTTGACTGTGTGGATCACAATCAACTGTGGAAAATTCTGAAAGAGATGGGTATACCAGAGCACCTGACCTGCCTCTTGAGAAACCTATATGCAGGTCAGGAAGCAACAGTTAGAACTGGACATGGAACAACAGACTGGTTCCAAATAGGAAAAGGAGTACGTCAAGGCTGTATATTTTCACCCTGCTTATTTAACTTATATGCAGAGTACATCATGAGAAACGTTGGACTGGAAGAACACAAGCTGGAATCAAGATTGCCGGGAGAAATATTAATAACCTCAGATATGCAGATGACACCACCCTTATGGCAGAAAGTGAAGAGGAGCTAAAAAGCCTCTTGATGAAAGTGAAAGAGGAGAGTTAAAAAGTTGGCTTAAAGCTCAACATTCAGAAAACCAAGATCATGGCATCTGGTCCCATCACTTCATGGAAAATAGATGGGGAAACAGTAGAAACAGTGTCAGACTTTATTTTTTTGGGCTCCAAAATCACTTCAGATGGTGATTGCAGCCATGAAATTAAAAGATGCTTACTCCTTGGAAGAAAAGTTATGACCAACCTAGACAGCATATTCAAATGCAGAGATATTACTTTGCTGACTAAGGTCCGCCTAGTCAAGGCTATGGTTTTTCCAGTGGTCATGTATGGATGTGAGAGTTGGACTGTCAAGAAGGCTGAGTGCCGAAGAATTGATGCTTTTGAACTGTGGTGTTGGAGAAGACTCTTGAGAGTCCCTTGGATTGCAAGGAGATCCAACCAGTCCATTCTGAAGGAGATCAACCCTGGGACTTCTTTGGAAGGAATGATGCTAAAGCTGAAGCTCCAGTACTTTGGCCACCTCATGCGAAGAGTTGACTCATTGGTAAAGATTCTGATGCTGAGAGAGATTGGGGGCAGGAGGAGAAGGGGATGACAGAGGATGAGATGGCTGGATGGCATCACCCACTCGATGGACATGAGTTTGAGTGAACTCCGGGAGTTGGTGATGGACAGGGAGGCCTGGCGTGCTGCGATTAATGGGGTCGGAAAGAGTTGTACACGACTGAGTGACTGAACTGAACTGATGAAAAAAAAAAAAAAAAGCAGGTAATGAAATTGTGTGGGATTCAAACTCAGGCAGTGAAACATCTTAGCTGTGCTTCACCACAATGTTATACAAATACATTTACCTCCAACTAGGAAATGGCAGTCCACTCCAGTGTTCTTGCCTGGAGAATCCCAGGGACAGGGGAGCCTGGTGGGCTGCCGTCTATGGGGTCACACAGAGTCGGACACGACTGAAGTGACTTAGTAGCAGCAGCAGCAGGACCGTCTAAATCCCAATAAAAAACTGTTTTTTTTTTTTTTTTTTGGTTTATTCTTTCTTATATAAGACTTGAGTCTGCCATTTGGAGGCAATATTATAGGAAATCTTCTGGTATATAAATTATACAGAGGGTAATTTATCTAGACAAATCATAAAATTACAAATGGTCAAATTCCACATTTTACTAAAACATTGAATTATAATACCTTCTTTAAAATTTTAGAAATCTCACATAAATTTTCATACATTCAGTGTCAGTGGACCTGTATCCTCATTTGATTGACAGCTCTGTGTTAGTATTTAGTAGGCACCCCACTCCAGGACTCTTGTCTGGAAAATCCCATGGACGGAGGAGCCTGGTGGGCTGCAGTCCATGGGGTCGCTGAGAGTTGGACACGACTCAGTGACTTCACTTTCATGCATTGGAGAAGGAAGTGGCAACCCACTCCCGTGTTCTTGCCTGGAGAATCCCAGGGATGGGGGAGCCCAGTGGGCTGCTGTCTATGGGGTTGCACAGAATCGGACATGACTGAAGAGACTTAGCAGCAGCAGCAGCAGCAGCAGCAGCCCTTTTAGCTTGAATTGTGCTCACCTCTTTTTTATAGTTTTTCATAGTTCCAGCTGAACTGGCCATGTGAGTTTACGACCTCTTATCCACTGGTTCATGTTTTCATACTTTCTGAACTGTTCATGTGTACAATTGAAAAGGACTTATACTTAGAGATGGCTTGATGTTTTGTGGAGTCTGATGCTTATGCACTATTGGGAACTCTAAGGAAAATGATACAAATTTATAAATACAAAAACAGCTGTGAAAGTGAATATTTATTTAAATTAGGAAATAATCATGTTATAATTTATAAATGTTAAATTATACAAATGCCCCCAAATCAAAGAATATATTTATATTAGAGTCTGACATGCTTTGAGAATACTTTCTCCAAAATCTGGCTGCCTAGATTTTGATTGAATCTCCTTATGACAATTTTTATATTACTGTTTTCTATAGAGAGAATATGACAATAATAAACAAACTCACAACAAACTAATACATGGCACTTATGTCACACCAAACTGAATCCATCCCCTGCTCAATTGACCTTAAGTATCACGGTAATCCAAGTCTATACCCTGACCAGTAATGCTGAAGAAGCTGAAGTTGAACAGCTCTATGAAGACATACAAGACCTTCTAGAATTAACACCCCCAAAATATGTTTTTTCATTATAGGGGACTGGAGTCTTTTTCATTATAGGGGATTGGGATGCATAAGTAGGAAGTCAAGAAACACCTGGAGTAACAGGAAAATTTGGCCTTGGAGTACAGAATGAAGCAGGACAAAGGATAATAGAGTTCTGCCAAGAGAACGCACTGGTAATTGCAAACACCCTCTGCCAACAACACAAGAGAAGATTCTACAGATGGACATCACCAGATGGTCGACACTGAAATCAGATTGATTATATTCATTGCAGCCAAAGATGGAGAAGCTCTATACAGTCAGCAAAAACAAGACTGGGAGCTGACTGTGGATCAGATCATGAACCTCTTATTGCCAAATTCACACTGAAATTAAAGAAAGTGGAGAAAACCACTAGACCATTCAGGTATGACCTAAATCAAATCCCTTATGAATATACAGTGGAAGTAAGAAATAGATTTAAGAGACTAAATCTGATAGACAGAGTCCCCAATGAACTATGGATGGAGGTTCATGACATTGTACAGGAGATAGGAATCAAGACGATCCTCAAAGAAGAAATGCCAAAAAGCAAAATGGCTGTCTGAGGAGGCCTTACAAATAGCTGCAGAAAGAAGGGAAGTGAAAAGCAAAGGAGAAAAGGAAAGATATACCCATTTGAATGCAGACTTCCAAAGAATAGCAAGGAGAGATAAGAAAGCCTTCCTCAGTGATCAGTCCAAAGAAAGAGAGGAAAACAATAGAATGGGAAAGACTAGAGATCTCTCCAAGAATATTAGAGATACTAAGGGAACATTTCATGCAAAAATGGCCTCAATAAAGGACATAAATTGTATGGACATAACAGAAGCAGAAGATATTAAGAAGAGGTGGCAAGAATACACAGAAAAACTGTACAAAAAAGATCTTCACAACTCAGATAATCACAATGGTGTGATCACTCACCTAGAGCCAGACATCCTGGAATGTGAAGTCAAGTGGGCCTTAGAAAGCATCACTACAAACAAAGTTAGTGGAGGTGATGGAATTCCAGTGGAGCTATTTCAAATCCTGAAAGATGATGCTGTGAAAGGGCTGCACTCAATATGCCAGCAAATTTGGAAAACTCAGCAGTAGCCACAGGACTGGAAAAATCAGTTTACATTCCAATCATAAAGAAAAGTGAAGTGAAGTCACTCAGTCATGTCCAAATCTTTGTGACCCATAGACTGTAGCCTACCAGGCTCCTCTGTCCATGGGATTTTCCAGGCAATAGTACTGGAGTGGATTTCCATTTCCTTCTCCAGGGGATATTCCCAACCCAGGGCTCAAACCCATGTCTCCTGCATTGTAGACAGAGGCTTCACCATTTGAGCCACCAGGGAAGTCCAATCCTAAAGAAAGGCAATGCCAAAAAATGCTCAAACTACCTCACAATTGCACTCATCTCACATGCTAATAAAGTAATGCTTAAAATTCTCCAAGGCAGGCTTCAGCAATACATGAACCATGAACTTCCAGATGTTCAAGCTGGTTTTAGAAAAGGCAGAGGAAGCGGAGATCAAACTGCCAACATGTGTTGGATCATTGAAAAAGCAAGAGAATTCCAGAAAAACATCTATTTCTGCTTTATTGACTATACAAAAGCCTTTGACTGTGTTCAGTTCAGTCACTCAGTTGTGTCCGACTCTTTGCGACCCCATGAATTACAGCACACCAGGCCTCCCTGTCCATGATCAACTCCCAGAGTTCACCCAAACTCATGTCCATCGAGTCGGTGATGCCATCCAGCCATCTCATCCTCGGTAGTCCCCTTCTCCTCCTGCCCCCAATCCCTCCCAGCATCAGAGTCTTTTCCAATGACTCATCACTTCACATGAGGTGGCCAAAGTATTGGAGTTTCAGCTTTAGCATCAGTCCTTCCAAAGAACACCCAGGGCTCATATCCTTCAGAATGGACTGGTTGGATCTCCTTGCAGTCCAAGGGACTCTCAAGAGTCTTCTCCAACACCACAGTTCAAAAGCATCAATTCTTTGGTGTTCAGCCCTCTTCACAGTCCAACACTCACATCCATACATGACCACTGGAAAAACCATAGCCTTGACTAGATGGACCTTTGTTGGCAAAGTAATGTCTCTGCTTTTGAATATGCTATCTAGGTTGGTCATAACTTTTCATACAAGGAGTAAGCATCTTTTAATTTCATGGCTGTAATCACCATCTGCAGTGATTTTGAAGCCCCCGTAAATAAAGTCTGACACTGTTTCACTGTTTCCCCATCTAATTCTGATGAAGTGATGGGACCGGATGCCATGATCTTAGTATTCTGAATGTTGAGCGTTAAGCCAACATTTTCACTCTCCTCTTTCACTTTCATCAAGAGGCTTTGTAGTCCTTCTTCACTTTCTGCCATAAGGGTGGTGCCATCTGCATATTGATGTTTCTCCCGGCAATCTTGATTCCAGCTTGTGCTTCTTCCAGCCCAGCGTTTCTCATGATGTACTCTGCATATAAGTTAAATACTGTGTGGATCACAATAAACTGTGGAAAATTCTGAAAGAGATGGGAATACCAGATCACATGACCTGCCTCTTGAGAAACCTGTATGAAGGTAAGGAAGCAACAGTTAGAACTGGACATGGAACAATAGACTGGTTCCAAATGGGAAAAGGAGTACATAGAGGTTGTATATTGTCACCTGCTAATTTAACTTATATGCAGAGTATGTCATGAGAAACGCTGGGCTTGAGGAAACACAAGCTGGAATCAAGATTGCCTGGAAAAATATCAATAAACTCAGATATGCAGATGACACCACTCTTATGGCAGAAAGTGAAGAGGAACTAAAGAACCTCTTGATGAAGTGAGAGGAGAGGGAAAAAGTTAGCTTAAAGTTCAACATTCAGAAAACTAAGATCATGGCATCTGATCCTACCACTTCATGGCAAATAGATGGGGAAACAGTGGAAACAGTGGCCAACTTTATTTTGGGGGGCTCCAAAATCACTGCAGATGGCTCCAAAATCACTGTAGATTATCCCCTTGAAAGGGGTAACTTTCCTTACCCCTTGGAAGGAAAGTTATGATCAACCTAGACAGCATATTAAAAAGGAGAGACATTACTTTGCCAACAAAGGTCTGTCTAGTCAGGGCTAAGGTTTTTCCAGTAGTCATGTATGGATGTGAGAGTTGGACTGTGAAGAGAGATGAGCACGGAAGAATTAATTCTTTTGAACTGTGGTGTTGGAGAAGACTCTTGAGAGTCCCTTGGACTGCACGGAGATCCAAACAGTCCATCCTAAAGGAGATCAGTCCTGGGTGTTCCTTGGAAGGATTGACGTTGAAGCTGAAACTCCAATACTTTGGCCACCCCATGTGAAGAGTTGACTCATTGGAAAAGACCCTGATGCTGGGAAAGATTGAGGGCAGGAGGAGAAGAGGACAATGGAGGATGAGATGGTCGGATGGCCTCACTGACTCGATGGACATGGGTTTGGGTGAACTCCAGGGGTTTGTGATGGACAGGAGGCCTGGTGTGCTGCAGTTAATTGAGTCGGAAAGAGTCAGATACGACTGAGCAACTGAACTGAACTGAATACTCCTTTGGCTGTAACCACCTCAACATCCTCAGAGAACAGAAAATATGATGGAGGGGAAGATGAAGTAGATAGAGATAGTTCTCTGAAGCAAAGGTCGTTAGAATGCTTCAGTATCCAATTACCACATTAACAAAGACTTGTTCAGTCGCTCAGACATGTCCATCTCTTAGTGACCCCATGGACTGTAGTGTGCCAGGCTTCTCTGTCCTTCACCTTTTCCTTGAGTTTGCTCACAGACTGAGTTGATTCAAAAACAGAAATTTATTTTCTAACAGGTCCGGGTGCTGGAAGTCTGATCAGGCTGCCATCACAGTGAGTTTCTTTTTTTTTTCTTTTTTAAATTTATGTATTTATTTATTTTTTATTTTACTTTACAATTCTGTATTGGTTTTGCCATACATTGACATGAATCCACCACGGGTGTACATGCGTTCCCAAACATGAAACCCCCTCCTCCCCCCAACAACATCTCTCTGGGTCATCCCCGTGCACCAGCCCCAAGCATGCCATATCCTGCATTGGACATAGACTGGCGATTCGACTCTCACATGATATACATGTTTCAATGCCATTCTCCCAAATCATCTCACCCTCTCCCTCTCCCTCTGAGTCCAAAAGTCCGCTATACACATCTGTGTCTTTTTTGCTGTCTTGCATACAGGGTCATTATTGCCATCTTTCTAAATTCCATATATATGTGTCAGTATACTGTATTGGTGTTTTTCTTTCTGACTTACTTCACTCTGTATAATCGGCTCCAGTTTCATCCATCTCATCAGAACTGATTCAAATGTATTCTTTTTAAGGGCTGAGTAATACTCCATTGTGTATATGTAATATAACCCAGTAATCCCACTGCTGGGCATACACACAGAGGAAACCAGAATTGAAAGAGACACATGTACCCCCATGTTCTTCGCAGCACTGTTTATAATAGCCAGGACATGGAAACAACCCAGATGTCCACAGTGAGTTTCTGATGAGAATTTCTTTCAGACCTGCAATGGGCCACATTCATGTGGTGGTGAGTTGTGAAAAGGAACTCTCAGGTTTCTTTTTTTAAGGACACTAATCTTATCCTATTGGGGCTCTGCTGTTGAGAACTTCAGTTCAGTTCAGTTCAGTTCAGTCGCTCAGTCGTGTCTGACTCTTTGTGACCCCATGAATCACAGCACGCCAGGCCTCCCTGTCCATCACCATCTCCCAGAGTTCACTCAGACTCACGTCCATCAAGTCCGTGATGCCATCCAGCCATCTCATCCTCTGTCGTCCCCTTCTCCTCCTGCCCCCAATCTCTCCCAGCATCAGAGTCTTTTTCCAATGAGTCAACTCTTCACATGAGGTGGTCAAAGTACTGGAGCTTCAGCTTTAGCATCATTCCTTCCAAGGAAATCCCAGGGCCGATCTCCTTCAGAATGGGCTGGTTGGATCTCCTTGCAGTCCAAGGGACTCTCAAGAGTCTTCTCCAACACCACAGTTCAAAACTTAGTTAACCATAATTATATCCTTTTAGGTCTTATACCCACAAACAGTCATTTTATGGGTCAGAGCTTCGACATAAATTTTGGGGGATATAATTAATTGAGTCATCATGAGAGCTAACGCCCTCCTCTAAGTCATAACTAATCTGCCAAATGATGGGACTGTAGGAAGATCTTGTGTTGTCTTCTTTTAAAGGGCAAACATGTTCAAACACTCTTTGCCAATAATTTTTCAATTAAAATGTGTAAGTTCAAATCCATGACCTCTTTCTTTAACAAGTGCTTGGAAGAATATCCAATAGTGATTGAATAGTATCAATGGGTCCATTGAGGTGAGAGAAAATTTAACATTTTCAGAGATATTGAAATTTATCCAGTGTGGTTATGACATTGAGAGAAGGCATAAAATGAGATTGTAGCTGGAAGAAGAACCTATGTTTTAGTATTTTATTTAAACTACATGTCTGATATTTTAAAAGTTTAGATTGCAAACTATTTTAATATATAATATCTATTTCTTCATTTTTAAATCACATACACAAAGAGTAATCAGATATGTTGACTGAGATGAGATAAACTATTACCATAGTGAATTAATATAGTTGCTGAAACAAAGCAAACTGAGCTAACAGATATTGTATATTTCACTGCATTCCAACCTCTTATCCAACCTTCAGAACTGACCATGGGAACTCAAAATAGTTTGGCTTATGTGGGCATGAGTCCTCAGAGACAACAAACATATGTGAATAGTTGTTTCTCATTAGATTATATATGTATTGTTATTCAGTTGCTAAGTCATGTCCGACTCTTTGCTACCCCATGGACTGCAGCATGTCAGGCTTCCCTGTCCTTCACTATCTGCCAAAGTTTGCTCAGATTCATGCTCATTTAGTCAGTGATACTATCTAACCATCTCATCTTCTGCCACCTTCATGGATCATAGCCTTATCATGGTGAAGCAATGCTATGAGGCATGCTGTGTAGGGCCACCCAAGATGGATGGGTCACAGTGGAGAGTTCTGAGAAAATGTGGCCCACTGGAGGAGGAAATGGCAAACCACTCAAGTATTCTTGCAGTGAGAACACCAAGAACAACATGAGATATATAAGATATTTATCATTATACATAATATATGCATATATATTACATGTATATAACTTATACTAATAAGTGATTTAACCACTATTCAACACTAGTAGTAAATCATATGAACAAACTATTTCTTTGAAAAAAGGCTTCAATATATTTTTATAATTTCTGCAAATATGACACATTATTTCTTTTTTTTTGTATTTGTTTTTCTTATATTTATTTATTTTTCTTTTTTTACTTTACATTATTTATTTATTCTAACAATTGTAGCACTTTCCCCTCAAAGTGATCAAAAACTGAAAACTTATTTAAAAATATAGTCAAAAAAATATCTAGCAACACAGAAATATATTTCTTCCTTCCCAGTGTTCCTGTTTGCCTACAGAAGTAGCCTCAGTCAGTAGCTTAGGTCTATTTTTCTACTTTCTCTATGGATTCACACACATATATAGACACAAATAGAAACAGATAAGGGATAATTAAGGATAATGTGTATTTGTCTATAAATATAAAATTACTTTTAATAAAATTACATATACATCATCTAGTGAGCTGTACATTTTTGTTTGTATAGAGCTATATGAACTTTTACATGCATACTTTTATGAGCTTTCATATTATTCAATACATATATATCTATCTTATCATTTGTTAGTCATTATCTTAAGTAAGTAAGTAAGTGAAGTCGCTCAGTCATGTCAGACACTTTGTGACCCCATGGACTGTAGCCTATCAGGCTTCTCTGTCCATGGGATTCTCCAGGCAAGAATACTGGAGTGGGTTACCATTTCCTTCTCCAGGGGATCTTCCCGACCCAGGGATTGAACCTGTGTCTCCCGCATTGGAGGCAGACGCTTTACCCTCTGAGCCACCAGGGAAGATACTCGTCATTATCTTACTGATAGATATTTAGTTTCCCTACTTTTTACTACTACAATGGTGTAATACCATTCTTATAAATATGTATTTGTAATTATTTTTGTAGGGTTGACATAAATATGCAATTTTCAATTTTGACAGATTACTGTCAGCTTGTCAACCTTAAAAGGTGCCAGAGACAAAAACTCTACCAATTTATACTTCCATCAACTGTGTATGAGGATACTATTAGCAGGCTGTTTCACTACTGTAATCTATTATATTTTCATTTCCTGTACCATAATATATTTAATGAAAATTGAAATCTTATGATCATATCTATTTGCATTACTGATTACTCACAACAATTATATTTTATAATCTTTTGGCTATTCACCTTTTTTATTGAGGATATCTGATTTTGTTCGTCACTTACCTTCTCTTGTTTTATGAGTTAGAGACTCTTCATACAAAAATATTAAACATTTTATTGTAATATATGTATTTCCAACCATTTCTTATCTTTTAACTATGCATATAATGATTTCACGTAGAAATTTCAAAATATATAAACCTAGGTGATCCTATTTATCTTTTTCTTTGTACCTTTTAAATTTTGTCTCATTTAGGAAGAATATAATGTAATAAACTTCTTTTGTCCTTTGTACAATTACCCATTTTTGTGCATCTGATATTAGCATCCTTATTTTCCTGAAGGAAGTCACCCTGACACTCAATCGATCAGGTGAGACCAACTCCACTTATACTCCAAGGATTCTTATATGTAGCTGACTTAGACAGTGAGTGAACTATATTCCAAGATCAGAGCTGAAGCACCTGACCAAGGCTATGAAACAGCAAGGAAAGGTCAACCCTGGGACTTATGCTATTAAATCACGTAAAGAGAAGACATTATTCATTCACTGGAGCCCTTGTGAATATAAGCCTGGGATTTTTCATGACTATCTTTCAACCTTCAGTGGACTTTGCCTGAAGATAAATCCAACATTGAGGAAAGCAATGTAGTAGGATGAAGAGAAACACATTTCTGATGATACTGCTTAGATACCAGTACTAACAGTGACAAAAACTCAGGCTACCCCTGGGACTCTTCAGTTAGTTATACAAGTGAATAAATTGAGTTGTTACATTTTTAAAATGTCAGTTTAAGTACAACTTTTTAATCTGTCTTGGATTAAAAAGGAGAACTCTCTAACATATTTTCCACCATAATATAATTTCTAAGAAATATCCTATAATTTCCTCCATAGTTTCATATGCTTAATAATTTTCTCCCTATTTTTATAATACAAAGTTATTATAAAATATTAAGCAATACACAGAAGCATGTGAGAAAGTAAAAATATCCTCAATTTCATGAAAGAAGCACCATTACTATTTTTGTAATGCTCTTTTTTAAGAATTTCAAAAGTATGCATTTTATTTTTTATAGTTCATTTTTGTTGTATTGGAGTATAGTTGATTTTTAATGTGTTATTTTCATGTGTACACAAAGTGATTCAATTATACATAGATTCATTCTTTTTCAGATTCTTTCCCCATATAGGTATGATAGAATGTTGATTAGAGTCCCCTGTGCTATACATAAGGACCTTGTTATCTATTTTATACACAGTAATATATGTATGCAAATCCCAAACTACTAATTTATCTCCTCACTATATTTCTCCCTTGATAACTATAAGTTTGTTTGTTTTTGAAATCTATGAGTCAGTTTCTCTTTTATAAATAAGTTCATTCATATTATTTTTAAATTAGAGTCCACATATGAGTGATATCATATTATATTTGTCTTCCTGTCTGGCTTATTTTGCTTAGTTATGTTCATCTCTAGACCCATCCATGTTGCTACAAATGGCATTATTTCGTTCTTTTTTATGGCTGAGTAATATTCCATTGTGTATGTAGACCACATGTTCTTTATCCATTCCTCCATTGATGTACACTGAGGTTGCCTCTCTGTCTTGGCTGCTGTAAATAGTGCTGCAATGAACATTAGGGTGCATATATCTTTTTGAAATATAGTTTTCTCTAGATATGTGGCCAGGAGTTGGATTGCTGGATCATATGATGGCTCTATTTTTACTTTATTAAGGAACCTCCATCCCATTCTCAGTAGTGGTTGTACCAATTTACATTCCCACCAACAGTGTAGGAAGGTTCCCTTTTCTGGACACCCTCTCCAGCATTTATTATTTGTAGACATTTGGATGATGGTTCTTCTACTGTTGTGAGGTGACACTTCATTGTACTTTTGATTTGCATTTCTCTGATGATCATCTTTTCATGTGCTTTTTATTCATCTGTATGTTTTCTTTGGAGAAATGGCTATTTAGATCTTCTGCCCATTTTTGATTATTTTGTTAAATAGAGCTACATGAGCTATTTGTATATATTGCAGATTAATTCCTTGTTATTTACTTCATTTGCAAATATTCTCTTCCATTTGGTGGATTGTCTTTTCATTTTGTTTATGGTTTCCTTTCATGTGCAAAAGATTTCAGTTTAATAGCTTCCCTTGGTTTTTGTTTTTATTTTCATTACTCTAGGAGGTGGAACCAAAAAGATATTGCTACAGTCAATGTCAAAGAGTGTTCTGCCTGTGTTTTCCTCTAAGAGTTTTATAATGTACAGCCTTACATCTAGGTCTTTGATCTGTTTTGAGTTTATTTTTGTATATGGTGTTAGAGAGTGTTCTAATTTCATTCTTTTACAGGTAGCTGCCCAGTTTCTCCAGCACCGCTTATTGAAGCTACTTTCTTTTCTCCAGTGTATATTCTTACCACCTTTGACATAGATTAATTGACCATAGGTGTGTGGGTTTATTTCTGTGCTTTCTCTCCTGTTCCATTGATCTATATTTCATTTTTGTGCCAAAACCATACTGTTATGATGACTGTAGTTTTGTACTGGGTTGGCAAAAAAGTTTGTTTTTCCATGTTACAGAAAAAGAAACAAACAAACAATTTTCTTGGCCAAGCCAATACTATTGTCTGAGTCAGGGAGCCTCATTCCTCCAGCTCTGTTTTTTTCTCTCCTCAGGATTGCATTGGCTATTCAGGGTTTTTGTCTTTCTTTAAAAATTAAAAAAAATGTTCTAGTTCTGTGAAAAAAATGCATTGGTAATTTAATAGGCATATGTAATTTGATAGGGATCGCAATTAATCTATAGATTGCCTTGGGTAGTATAATGATTTTATATAATGTTCTTTTATATGCCATTGTAGATACACCCTAAACCCAAACCCACATATTTTTTATATATGTTTACCCTAGGGATATCTTTTTTTCTAGTTCAGTTCAGTTCAGTTGCTTAGTCGTATCCAACTCTTTGAGACCCCATGAACTGCAGCACGCCAAGTCTCCCTGTCCATCACAAACACCCGGAGCTCACTCAAACTCATGTCCATTGAGTCGGTGATGCCATCCAACCATCTCATCCTCTATCGTCCCCTTCTCCTCCTGCCCTCAATCTTTTCCAGCATCGACGTCTTTTCAAATGAGTCAGTTCTTCACATCAGGTGCCCAAAGTATTGGAGTTTCAGCTTCAACATCAGTCCTTTCAAGGAACACCCAGGACTGATCTCCTTTAGGATGGACTGGTTGGATCTCTGTGCAGTCCAAGGGACTCTCAAGAGTCTTCTCCAACACCAGAGTTTAAACCATCAGTTCTTTGGTGTTCGCCTTTCTTTATAGTCCAACTCTCACATCCATACATGACTGCTGGAAAAACCATAGCCTTGACTAGATAGACCTTTGTTGGCAAAGTAACATCTCTGCTTTTCAATATGCTGTCTAGCTTGGTCATAATTTTTCTTTCAAGAAGTAAACATCTTTTAATTTCATGGTTGCAATCACCATCTGCAGTGATTCTGGAGCCTCAAGAATAAAGTCAGCCACTGTTTCCACTGTTTCCCCATCTATTCGCTATGAGGTGATGGGACCAGATGCCATGATCTTAGTTTTCTAAATGTTGAGCTTTAAGCCAATTTTTTCACTCTCCTCTTTCACTTTCATCAAGAAGCTCTTTAGTTCTTCACTTTTTGCCATAGGGTGGTGTCATCTGCATATCTGAGGCTATTGATATTCCTCCCAGCAATCTTGATTCCAGCTTGTGCTTCTTCCAGCCCAACATTCATACAATATGACCCTCCATTTCTCTCCTAGGCAGACATCCAAGCACAGACTTGCACACAGAGGCACATAGAAGGTTTGTAGAAAAGTCAAATGAAATACCCTAGGGAGGTGAAGCCTTTACTTATCCCCTGCAAATCTGAACAAGGGTGAAGAGACCTCTAGGCTTTCCAAAACTTGTGAAGCATATGTGAAAATGTGAGAAATTAAATAATATAAATTGAATCATGTATAAATTATACCAAATGGAATAGGTTGAACAAGAATATTTATAAGCATATTATATGAAAGGGCATGATATTTCAAAATACATAGTAACAAAGCTCTAGATCTCTTTAGAGGACTACAACTCAACTAAAAGAAAATTGGTAAATGATATTAATGTAAGTTTTTAACTCAAAATCTAGTTTGTTCTTGTTGCAGTTGCTAAGTCATGTCTGAATCTTTGTGACCCAAGAACTGTAGCCCAAAAGGCTCCTCTGTCCATGGGATTTCCCAGGCAAGAATACTGGAGTGGGTTGCCATTTCCCTCTCTATGCGCTCTCTGATACAGGAATTAAGCTCACATTTTCTGCCTTGGCATGAAGATTGTTTACCATGGGTTACCAAGAAGCCCCCAAATGAACCATAAATACATGTAAATATGTTCAGTGTCAGCATTAAGAAAATATAAAGTAACAACTAGATGGTCTGAATAACAGTTATTAAGATAACACATACTTCTGTGGCAAATGCAAGGAAAGTGTCTTAATCATGAAACTCATGAAAATATTGATTGATTTTCATTATTTTGGAAGAGAAAAATCAAAAGTATCTGCTAAAGCTTAAAATACACATAGGCATGCAAATAAAAGGGAAAATGTTATTACAGCATATCTTAATAGGAAAAATATTAGGCAGTAAATAGTGGTACTGATGACTAAATTAAGATATATGAAAATTAAAGTATGATTTATATCTCTAATTAGAGGGAATTTTTTTTAGATACTATTATGACTCTGATGCTGGGAGGGATTGGGGGCAGGTGGAGAAGGGGACGGCAGAGGATGAGATGGCTGGAGGGCAGCACTGACTCTATGGACGTGAGTCTGAGTGAACTCCGGGAGTTGGTGATGGACAGGGAGGCCTGGTGTGTTGCAATTCATGGGGTCATAAAGAGTCACACATGACTGAGCGACTGAACTGAACTGAACTGATCTGAGAAGAGCACGATGCATAAAAGTGTATAAAATGTCCCATACTTGTTACACGAAAGCAGCAAAGATCCACTTTATGTGTGCATATGTATAGTAATAATAATATTATGAACCTGAGATTCCCCATCAGGTTAACAGTAGTTATATAGTAGGTAGAGGGAAACAGAAAGTGCTGCTGCTGCTGCTGCTGCTAAGTCGCTTCAGTGATGTCCAGCTCTGTGTGACCAAATAGACAGAAGCCCACCAGGCTCCCCTGTCCCTGGGATTCTCTAGGCAAGAACACTGGAGTGGGTTGCCATTTCCTTCTCCAATAGAAAGTGAGAGGGTTGTAAATAAAAATAATATCAAAATGCTATAAAATACAGAATATACAAAGATGATGCTATGAAAGTGCTGCCCTCGAAATGTCAGCAAATTTGGAAAACTCAGCAGTGGCCACAGGACTGGAAAAGTCAGTTTTCATTCCAATCCCTAAGAAAGGCAATGACGAAGAATGCTCAAACTACCTCACAATTGCACTCATCTCACATGCTAGTAAAGTAAGGCTCAAAATTCTCCCACTCAGGCTCCAGCAGTACGTGAACCTTGAACTTCCAGATGTACAACCTGATTTTAGAAAAGTCAGAGGAACCAGAGATCAAATTGCCAACATCCGCTGGATCATCAAAAAAGCAAGAGAGCTCCAGAAAACTCTATTTCTGCTTTATTGACTATGCCAAAGCCTTTGACTGTGTGGATCACAATAAACTGTGGAAAATTCTTCAGGAGATGGGAATACCAGACCACCTGAACTGGCTCCTGAGAAATCTGTATGCAGGTCAGGAAGCAACAGTTAGAACTAGACATGGAACAACAAACTGCTTCCAAATAGGAAAAGGAGTACATTAAGGCTGTATATTGTCACCCTGCTTATTTAACTTATATGCAGAATACATCATGAGAAACCCTGGGCTGGAAGAGGCACAAGCTGGAATCAAGATTGCTGGGAGAAATATCAGTAACCTCAGATATGCAGATCACACCACCCTTATTGCAAAAAGTGAAGAGGAACTAAAGAGCCTCTTGATGAAAGTGAAAGAGGAGAGGGGAAAAGTTGGCTTGAAGCTCAACATTCAGAAAACGAAGATCATGGCATCTGGTCCCATCACTTCATGGCAAATAGATGGGGAAACAGTGGAAACAGTGGCTGACTTTATTTTGGGGGGCTCCAGAATCACTGCAGATGGTGATTGCAACCATGAAATTAAAAGATGCGTACTTCTTGAAAGAAAAGTTATGACCAACCTACATAGCATATTGAAAAGCAGAGATACTACCTTGCCAACAAAGGTTCATCTAGTCATGGCTATGGTTTTTCCAGCAGTCATGTATGGATGTGAGAGTAGGACTATAAAGAAAGCTGAGTGCCAAAGAATTTATACTTTTGAACTGTGGTGTTGGAGAAGACTCTTGAGAGTCTGTTGGACTGCAAGGAGATTCAGCCAGTCCATCGTAAAGGAGATCAGTCCTGGGTGTTCATTGGAAGGACTGATGTTGAAGCTGAAACTCCAATATTTTGGCCACCTGATGGGAAGAAGTGACTCATTGGAAATGACTCTGATGCTGGGAAAGACTGAAGGCAGAAGGAGAAGGGGTGACAGACGATGAGATGGTTGGATGGCATCACTGATCAATGGACATAAGTTTGGGTAAACTCCAGGAGTCGGTGATGGACAGGGAGGCCTGGTGTGCTTCAGTTCATGGGGTCACAAAGAGTGGGACATGACTGAGTGACTGAACTGGACTGAATTCCATATGCGTGTTTAACTTTTTCAGGGAAAGCCAAGTTATTTTCCATACTGTGTTTACTGTTTTATGTACCTACCAGTAGGGATTTAAAAATGCTCCACAGTCTTGCCAATAATTTGTTTGGCTTGGGTTTTGAAGTTTAGACACTCTAAAAAAAATGTGAAGTATTATCAGATTATGATTTTAATTTGTACATTTTTATAAATAATTTTGAATAACATTTCAAATGCTTAAGCAACATATAGTTCTTCCTTAATGAATAAAAATGTTTATATTTAAATATTTTAGACATCTTCTAATGAGTTGCTGGTTTTCCTATTATTGGATTTTTAGATATTCAGAAAATGAGTTTTTTTGACAGATATATAATTTCTTCCAGTTTTGGCTTATCTTTGCATTATGTTAACAGGGACTTCCAAATACCAGCACTTCTTATTTTGATAAAACACAATTTATCACTTTTTTAATTTATTTATTATGTTTCTAAGAAATCTTGGCCTAATGCTAAGCCACAAATATTTTTTTGGTTTCTTGTAAAAGTCTGGTGTTTATATTTAGGTTCATGATCCATATTATATAAATTTTATAAGTGATTCAAGACATGGACTATTATACCTCTTATGAATTTTTATATTTAATTTCCTGAAGTGAGACATGTTGGTCTGTATTTTCTTTGTGGGAAAGATAAATACAAATTATTGATTGAAGGATATATACAATTTATTCTTACAACGTGTTTCTTCTTGAATGAGGATGTGTAGTTTTTGTCTTTTAATTTGTTATATTACATCTAATATTTAAAGTGAGCATTTTGTAAGCAAAATATGGTTAGGTCTTGCTTTTAATCCCCTTTGACAATCCCTGCCTATTAAATAGTTTATGTCATTTAACAGGATCATTGCCATGATTGGATCTAAATCCATCACTTGCTGTTTGTTTTTTGTCCTGTTTGTTCCTACTCCACTTACTTCCACTGTAATGCATCATTCTGGATTAATTTGGTGTATTTTATTTTACTTTGTCTCTTTTGTTGAATTATTGGCTGTAATTCTTTTTTCTTTTGGTGTTTTTGTTTATGTTGTGCATTTTAACTTATGATAATCTACTTTGAAATTCCATCATGCCACTTCACACAAAATATAAAAACCTGACAGCAGTGTTCTGTCATTTTTCCTTTATTGGCCAATGTCATTATTGTCATATATATGTTACAAAGTCCACAACACAACATTATTTTCATTTCCATGACTATATCTTCAAGCCCATTGATCTTTTATTCTGAAATGTCTGATCTGCCATTAATCCTATCCAGTGCACTGTGTATCAGATATCCTAATAGGTTTCATCTCTAGAATTAAGTGTGCATCTTTGATATTTCTATGTTTTATAAAATGCTCTCTTTTTCTGCACCTTCTTATACATAGTACAGTCATAGTAAGTGTTTTAGTAGTACTGTTACTAATTATTGTTACAATCAATTTTGGGGCGATTAATTTTGATTAATTTTTTCCTCATTGTGGGTCATATTTTCCTGCTTGTTTGCATACCTAGTAATTTTTAACTGAATACCTTCTTGTGTCTGTATGCATCCTCCACCATGGACAGAAGAGCCTGGTGGGCTACAGTCTGTAGGGTCACAAAGACCTGGACATGACTGAGTAGCTAAGCACACACTCATTCCTATAAATAGTGCTGAACTTTATTTGTTACAGTTAAGTTACCTGAAAATAGTATGATATTTTCCTATCTTGATTTTTAAGTTTTGTTAGGCAGGACTGAAACAATTTTAGTTTGGGTCTAAATTTCCCCCAATTTAGGGACAAATTCCTTTTGAGGAATCTACCCAATGACCTGTGAATTATTCCCTCTTTGGGAATAGGAACCACACTTGGCATCAGGTGAGCACTGAGGATTATTTCTCTTTTTATTTTAGATGGTTATTCGCTTGGTCTCAGGTAGTTTCTTCATCATGAAAACTGATCAGTACTCAGCTCAAGGGGGACCATCTGCACGTCTCTAGATTGCTTACTCCAGGCAGCTTTCTCCTCTCAAGTCTCTGCCTTTCTTTAATCTAGCCTCTTGTCCTTTTCAGACTTTCGACACCCACTTCTCAACTCACTGGGGAATCATCCTTTGCCTGGGTTTCACCCTACTCTGACACAGTCTGGAAATTCTCTCCAGACAGTGCACTGTAGCAGTTATAGAGCTCCCTTTGTTTGTGAACCATCTTACAGGAAATACTGCCTCTAGTTGCTTAATCTCCAATGCTTTGGAGTGTTATTTATATATTGCATAGATTTTTAGTTGAACTGGGAGTGCAGATTTGGATGCCATTACTTTATCCTGGTCATAAGCAGAAGAGGAATTTAATACAGATGTTTTTCAAGATTGAAAGAAGAAAAATCCCAAGAATCACTATTGTTAACAGATTGTACTCTACTGTTAAACAGGCCTGTAGTGTACAATTTTTGCAGCTGCTCTTTTGTTCCTAAGTCATGTCTGACTCTTTGTGACCCCCATAGACTGTAGCCTACCTGGGTAGTTTATTATAAAGAACTCTAAAAGTCATATTCAACTTAATACAGCTCTTCTATAGTTTATGTACAGTATTCTTATATATAAAGACTAAAGGATATTTCCCCAAGTATTTTACTGAGAAGGAGACAAAGGAGACTAATTAAGGAAGATAAAAAGTCATAATTGTTTTAAAGGTAAGCCATTAAAAGAAAGAACACAATTTGGAAGCTTTCTAAAAATATTCTTATTTCCAACCTTGGAATTTTTGGTCTAATTTTAATGTGTATTCTACTTCATTTCATTAACAAATAAAAACTTGAAATTCACCTACAGGGTATGTGTTTTTATTTATTATCACTTTTATTTTTCCTTTTATATTCTGGACTTCTATTCCATAAAGTTGCAGAAATATATGCAATTGCCATGAAAAATGAAACTATATTGTTTAAGTAAGTCATATATTTATATAAAGCACAAATAATTTAGAATTCTATTTGGTATTTCAATATTTTTATCTACTTTGTAATTTAATTATAGTAACTCCATGATTAGTGCTCTGTGTTTTTCTTCAATAAACAAACCATTTATCTTTATTAACTTCTCTACATGGGATATATTTTTGTGGCAAAGACCAAGAAATAAGAGCACTCAGTTTCATACAGCTTATTTATTGTTTACGTTTTCTTAAATTAAAATACCTAGTGTCTTTGTTGTTGTTGTTGCTTTTATAAGTATTAGAAACATTAAATAAGGAAATTAAAACTTCAGAAAGACCTACTCCTTGGTTTGGGATAAATTTATTACCTAAACCAATTAAAAATTAGTTTTAGGCATCTGGATAGAATGTCACATTTCCAACTTCCCCTAAAGAAATATTTCTGTTTTCCCATTATGATGAAATAAAACAAGAAAAAAAGACAAAACAAAAAAAAACTTACAACCTCAGATATTGAGACTCACAGATAATCTGATGCCAGGATGTGGAAAAAAGGTAATAATGATAAAAAGTGAGATGGAATTGGATGGAGAAATAAAAGGGCTGGCTTTGAGGTATGGTAAATTCTGCCTTTATTTTCTGAAAATAGAGTATCTGAGAAGGCAGATATTATCTGAAATTCTATAATTGGTTCTCTGATGCTCTGATACAGAGATTTAAGACCTGGGTCAGGAATTTCCAAAGGAGAGAAGTCCTTGGGTTTCAGCAGAATTAACTGAGAGGTTTTATTTTTTGAACTATACTTACCTGTTAGAGAAGAAGTTAAACATGAGAGAGGAGAGTTGCTTTTTGAGCCTGATTATGAAGACCTGACTCCTGCATCTTCTGCTAACTTCACAGCATGAGTCAAAGTCAAATTGCTTTCTGTACACTAGAATCTTTACCTATAAATGGGGTCCAAAGTAAACTATGGAATTGTTTTGAAGTTGCAATAATACCTCAATAAATGTTAAATATTAGCTAGTACATTAACAGCAATTATTATTACTATTATTATCAATCATAGAGAGCTATACTTACAAATGGAAATGTTTCATAATACTTAGAAATGATGGGATAGAAAACTAAATGAGAATTTCAACTATCAATAAGAAAATTTGACATCTACCCTCCAAGGGTTAATAAGGAATGTTTGTGTGTGTGTGTGTGTGTGTGTGTGTGTGTGTGTGTTAGTCGCTCAGTTGTGTCTGACTCTTTGCCACCCATAGGCTGTAGCCCACCAGGCTCCTCTGTCCATGGAATTCTCCAGTCAAGCATACTGGAATGGGTTGCCATTCCATTCTCCAGGGCATCTTCCCCACTGAGGGATCAAACCCAAGTCTTTTGCATAGCAGGCAGATTCTTTACCATCTCAGTCACCAGGAAATATGCTCACTCCTATATTTACTTGCCTTATACTGTCCCGTGGAGAAGGAGATGGCAACTCACTCCAGTATTCTTGCCTGGCGAATTCCATGGACAAAGGAACCTGACTGTAGTCCATGGGGTTGCAAAGAATTGGACAGGACTGAGTGACATATTGCCCCGATTGTTTATTTTTTATTTATTTATTTTTTTTTTACCTTTGTGAAGTAAGTGATAGTCTTTATAACATTAAGAAAGGCCTCTCCTACTTCTGCCTTGTTGAGAGTTTTATAATGAATCAGTGTTGGATTTTAAGAAATGCTTCCTGTGCATGGGTTGATCTGATCATGTGCATTGCGTTTCCTTACATTTTCATGTGATAGATGACTTAATCGACTTCTGAATGTTGAAATAATCCTACATACTTGAAGTAAATCTCAACTTTGTTGTACAAGTATTTTATTGTTGGATCCCATTGGCTGATATGTTTTTGAAATCTAGTTTTAGTTTTCCTGTCATGAAAGAGCTTCATCTGATATTGTTATTAAGATAATGCTGGCTTCATAGATTGAATTAGAATGTGTTACCCTTGCTTCCACTTGGATAAGATTCTGGAGGTATGCTATTACTTTTTCATTAATTGTCTGATAGAATTCACAAGTGAAATCAATTGGACCTACTACTTTCTATTTTGGAAGGTTATTAATTATTGATTCCATTGTGTCCTGAAAACATATTTTCTATGGCTTATGGTCTTTTAATTAGTGTGATCTGTCCTATTCAACAGTCCATATGAGCCTTAAGTTTGTATATTTTGCTATTGCAAGATAGAGAATTCTTTCATTGTAAGTTACATCAATTGATTAATAATACTTTTTAGGTCAATTTTATCCTTATTAGTTTTATGCCTATTTGGCATACCAATTACCAAAAAAAAAAATAATAGACACAATTAAGAAAATATACACTAATAATAGTGGATCTATCTGTCTCCTTCCAGTTCTGTTTTTCTTTTTATTTTGTGAAATTCTGTTGTCAGGTGCATACTAATTTAGGATTTTTCTTGGAGAATTGCCCTTTTTATTGCTATTTTACATTCTTCTGTATCTCTAATGATTAGCTTCATTTAAATTTTTGTTAGGAAATAATTTAGCTGCTCACAATTTCTGTTTATAATTGTTATCAGGGTGTATTTTTTTTCCTTTCCTTTACTTTATGTGATCTCTTAATCTGAAAGTGTCCTACTTATAGACTATGTTGTTTTTAAATTCTAAATGAAATGACAAAAGCTAATTGAGTCTATGTTTAGTGAAGCGATGGAGAAGGAAATGGCAAGCCACTCCAGTACTATTGCCTGGAGAATCCCATGGACAGAGGAGCCTGGTAGGCTACAGTCCATGGGGTCGCAAAGAGTCAGACACAACTGAGAGACTTCACTTTCACTTTTCACTTTAGTGAAGCCAGTTGTATAGTATAGTGTGCATCCTCAGTGGTGTCCAACTCTTTGCAACCCTCTGGACTATAGCCACCCAGGCTCCTCTGTGCATGGAACTTTCCAGGCAAGGATACTAGAGTGGGTTGCCATTTCCTACTCCAGGGGATCTTCCTGAGCCAGGGATCAAACGGGTGTCTCCTGCATTGACAGGTGGATTCTTTGCTTCTGTACCACCTTGGAAACCAAATTCACTTTGTAGTGCATTGAGTTATATGAGTTGTTTATATATTTTAAATGTTAACCGCTTGTCAGATACAATTTGCAAATATTTTCACCCATTTAATAGGTTGTCTTTTCATTTTGTTGATATTTCCTTTGCTGTCCAGAGTGTTTTTGTTTGTTTTTTCTAGTTTGATGTGGTCCCATTGTCTCTTTTTGCTTTCATTCCCTTTGCTTTTGTTGTCATAAGCAAAAAAACACCCCAAACACTGACATCACAGAACTTTGTTTTCTTTTATAAGTTTAATGATTTCTGGTTTTACATAGTTTTAATCCATATTAGATTAATTTTTGTGTAGGCTATAAGTTATCAGTACAACTTTATTCTTTTACTTGTATTTGTCCAGTTTTCTCAGCATCATTTATTGAAGATGCTGTCATTTTTCCATTGTATATTCTTGGCTCTTTTGTTGTAAATTAATTGACCAGTTTATACATGGGTTTGTTCTTATTTCTCAAGATTGCTTTGGCTGTTTTCAATTTTCATGTCCCATAGAAATCTTAGGATTGTTCTATTTTAGTGAAAAATGCTATTGGAATTTAGATAGAGTTTCCATTGAATCTGTAGATTGCTTTGCATAGTGGACATTTCAACAATATTAACTCTTCCAATTCATGAGTATGCCTTTCCATATGTCTGTGTCTTCAATTTATTTCATTAATGTCCTATAGTATTCAGTGTACAGGACTTTCACCTCCTTGGTTAAGTTTGTTCCTAGGTATTTTATTCTTTTTTTAATGAAATTTTAAATAGGACTGTTTTCTTAAATTCTTACTTTTCTTTCCTTGATAGTGTATAGAAACACATCAAATTTTTGTATATTGATTTTGTGTCCTTCAATGTTACTATTTTTTATTATTTCTAATATTTTTTTGATGGAGTCTTTAGGGTTTTCTATGCATGAAATCATGTCACCTGAAAATAGTGACAATTTAATTTCTTTCTTATTTGGAAGGCTTTTAATTTGTCTTTCTTGCTGAATTGCTCTGGCTAACACTTCCAATACAACGTTGAATAAGAGTGTCAAGAGTAGGCATCTTTGTTCATCATGAGAAACACATTAAGCTTTCTGAATCTGGATATATTTCCTTCATCAAGGTGAGGAAGTTTTCAGCTTCTCTTTCTACAGATAAGTTTTCTGTCCTGCTCTCTATTTTGTTTCTTTCTGTGATGGGAACGTTAGTGCACTTGATGTTGCTCCATAAGTCCCTTAAGTTATTGTCAACATTTTTAATTCTTTATTTTTCTTCCTTGACTGGGTGAATTCTCTGATGTGTCTTCAAGTTAACAGATCTATTCTTCTGCTGTTCTAGTCTTCCGTTGTACTCCTCTACTGTATTATTCAGCTCTGTGACTCTTATTGGCACTTTCTTATATTTTCTTTCTCTTCCTTGAAATTCTCACTTTGTGTATACATTCTTCTCCTATGTATGGTGAACACTGTTAGTATTTTGAACTCTTTATCAGGTAAATTTCTTTCCTCCTCTTTATTAAGGTATTTTACTGAGGTGTTATTTTACCTTTTCATTTGGAACATCTTTTGTTTCCTCATTTCCCTTTTACTTTCTGTATTAGTTTCTGTGCATTAAACATCCACTTCTCTGAGACTTGGAGTGGTCTCATCTAAGAGACATATCTTATTCTTTCCATAACTCTTTGAGGTTGTCTCTCAAATCTTTGTAACTATCCAAGTAGCCTGGTTTATTGTGTGACCCAAAGTTGTTGGGGGTGTGCCGACAATTGTTGGTGTTCCCAAGGGGAAGATCTGAGTACCTAGATTAGGTTGATTAAAAGCTGCTGCCTGAGGTTCTGGCTTCTAAAGTTTGAACACTTCAACTCAGTTAGCTATGGTGTTGTGGGTCTCATGGATGCAAGACCTGTTGGATTTCAAAGCTTGATGCTTTAGGAGTTAATCTCCCAGGTGCAGGTCTTAAAAGCTGGACTGTCAGATGAGGAGTTCAAACTCTGCTCCTCAGTGAGAAACTTAGGGATTTGAGTTCCTTCCCACTTGTGGGTTTCCAGGTGACTCAGTGTTAAAGAATCTGCCTGCTAATGCAGGAGATTCAGGAGATGTAGATTAAGTCTCTGGGTTGGGAAGATAACCCTGCAGTAGAAAATGGCAACCCATTCCAGCATTCTTTCCTAGGAAAGAATGGACAGAAAAGTGGGCTGTAGTCCATGAGGTCACAGAAAGAGTTGGACACAACTGAGCATGCACTGGAGCAAGCATGCCAGGTGTGGAGTGTATGGTGACATCGTGACTCAGCCTCTCCTACTTACTTCAATGTGAGTTTTTCTTGTTCAACCAATGTGTAGGAGTTACTCAGCAGGTTTCTTCCCAGAATAAGTTGTTCCATATGTAGTTATAGGTTTGGTTACATCCATGGGAAGAGGTGAGTTTTAGGATCCTCCTAAGGTGTCATCTTGAACCTGAACTTCTCATTGAATTTTCATTGGAATTAAAGGTTCCATTCCATATTCAGATACCTGAAACATAGATTTTATGATTACAATGTATTGGCCATTCTGCTAAATAGTAGGGTATTAAAGATGAAATCAGCATAGGATTTATCCTTGGGAATTTCAAAGTCTCTACTTTGGAACTACATAAAAGACAAAAAAAACTGGAATGAAGTAAGACCCAGGAACCTGAAAAGTAGGGTGCTGTAAAATTTAAAAATGTCAGTTCCCAAAAGAAAGAATGAGTCTTATCCAGCTTCTGCCAGTAGGTAGTAGTAAATAGTCAATAGGAGCACAGGTTAGAGATTTCAAATCACAGTTCCCCCTATCACTAGCTTTACTAACCTTGGTTATGTTTACTTACCATTTCTAAAGATTTTAAAGCACTTCAAACACATTGCTTTGCTCTGCATCTATTATTTTTATCTCTATCATTTCTCTTTTAATTACCTAATATGTCACTGACCTTGCTGAAATGAAATTACATTTCTTCTGTATAAACAAGTTATTATGGCATAGAAGCTCACTAGCAACTTGTGAGAAATTCACTTTTGGGTCAAATGAGACTAGTGAACACAAACTCCTATCCATGTGTCCTGGACAAGTCTCCAGGTCCTTACCTTCTACTTGTCCTGGTAGCTGGCCTTGACGGTGAGTACCTTCAGCATACTGATGCTTTACTAGCATATAAGCATATTGATACTTATTTTCCTGTTGGTGGTGATCTCTTCTGATGCCCTCATTCTGACTCAGGGAGGGTATATTCTTTTACATAATTATACATAGTATAGCTTGAGTTCAGGCTGTGACTTTTAGAAACCTTTCCTTATGCTTTGAGATTGAGAAAGATTCAGATGTAGAGCAATATAAAACTGTTACAATTACTTACTTTTAGGGTCCATAGGTTCAAACATGATATCAGAGTTCTTAGCTTCTTACTATATGGTCCACTTTAGTCCCCACCATTAGCCTTCTCTAGGTATCTTCACAATTTCTATTTCAGATATAATAATGACCAGACCCTAAAATATGCATGCAAAATGTTACTGTCTCATTTCAAAACTCAGTTTATTCTCTGATCCTTCACAGTTAATATTGGGATTTTTTTTCTTAATGAATGTACAACTTCTTTCCCAGAGAATACCCCTCCTGCCAATATGTTCCATAGAATTAATTTCCAGTAGTATTGAAGTACATTTCTGAAAACCTGAGTTATCTACTATTAAATCATATAATAATACATATTAGACATAAATAATCCAGTTCAGGAAGTTTCAAACTGACACCAGATATTGTTTTACAGTCTTTCAACACTCCCATTAATAGAAGGTTAAAAAAGTACAGTATTTACCTGTATATTTGCATTGGCCTGAGGGATGCAAAATGTTTGGACAAGGCACACTTATACACACACTTTTATAAAACAAACACTTTGGGGTTTGTCTGTTTTTTAAATATAACATATTTATAGGGAAATTCCTTGAATTTGCTGTAGCATTTTTATGACAAATGCATTCACATGTCAAATTATCAGAGAGAACTAGTAAAAGACTATTCTGAAGAATATGACCTTCATATAATTCCCTACCTTTGGTTCATCCTAGGAAGAATAACAGGTACTAAACTATACAGGTAAAAGTCAAAGGTACAATAAAGAGATGTTCCCTATACAGAGGGGTTCTTCGTACAGACATTAAATTTCAGTAATTATACTGAAAGTGGGGATAATTAACAACCTCTAAGTAGAACTTCTATTCTCTATGGGTAGAATTTAAAAATCAGTTCACATCAACACAGTACAATGTCACAGACCAATTGATTTATGTTCTTGAAGTTGCCCTTTGCTCTGAATATTGCTGGGTTTCCTGAGCTCCAGTTCCTTTTCTAATCCCTTTTATATATAATTGCTTATCACCTAATAAAAGACATAATGTTAGGTATAGCTCAACTGTACTTCCATCTCCACTAGCTTTGTTCGTAGGCATTTTTCCTAAGGCCCCTTTGACTTACACTCTAGGATGCCTGGCTCTAGGTTTGTGACCACACCATGGTGGTTATCCTAGTCATTAAGACCTTTTTTATATAGTTCTCTGTATATTCTTGCCACCTCTTCTTAATCTCTTCTGCTTCTGTGAGGTCCTTACCACTTCTGTCCTTTATTGTGTCCATCCTTGCATGAAATGTTCCCTTGATATCCCCGATTTTCTTGAAGTGATCTCTAGTCTTTCCTATTCTGTTGTTTTTTTCTCCATTTCTTTTCATCATTCATTGAAGAAGGCCTTCTTATCTCTCCTTGCTTTCTCTGAAACTCTGCATTAAGTTGGATATATCTTTCCCTTTCTCCCTTTTATTTTGCTTCTCTTCTTTCCTCAACTATCTGTAAATCTTACTCAGACAACCACTTTGCCTCCTTGCATTTTTTCCCCCCTTGGGGATAATTTTGGTCACTGTGTCCTGTACAATGTTACAAACCTCTATCCATAGTTCTTCAGGTGCTCTATCAGATCTAATCCCTTGAATCTATTTGTAACTTCCACCATATAATCGTACAAGATTTGATTTAGGTCATACCTGGGTGGCCTAGTGGTTTTCCCTACTTTCTTCAATTTAAGCCTGAATTGTGCAGTAAGGAATTCATGATCTGAGCGAGAGTCAGCTCCAGGTCTTATTTTTGGTTACCATATAGACCTTCTCCATCTTTGGCTGCAAAGAACATAATCAATCTGATTTTGGTACTAACAATTTCGTAATGTCTATGTGTAAGGTCATCTCCTGTGTTGTTGGAAAAGGGTGTTTTTTATGACCAGTGTATTCTCTTGGCAAAGCTCTGTTAGGCTTTGACCTCCTTAATTTTGTACTCCAGGACTAAATTTTCCTGTTATTCCAGGTATCTCTTGACTTCCTAATTTTGCATTCCAACCTCCTATGATAAAAAGGACACCTTTTTTTGGTGCTAGTTCTAAAAGGTCTTGTAAGTATTCATAGTACCTGTCAACTTCAGCTTCTTCAGCATTAGTGGTTGGGGCATAGACTTCACTTACTGTGATGTGAAAGGTTTACCTTGGAAACCAATGAGATCATTCTGTTATTTTTGAGATTGCACCCATTCTCAGAAGAGTACTGCATTTCAGATGGTTTTCTTGAGTATGAGGATTACTCTGTTTCTTTCAAGGGATTCTTGACCTCAATAGTATATAAAGTGGTCATATGAATTAAATCCACCATCCCTTTCCCTTTTAGTTCGCTGATTCCTAAAATGTTGACAGTCACTTTTCCCATCTCCTGCTTGATGTGCAATTTACCTTGGCTCATAGACATAGCATTCCAGGTTCATATTCATTATTGTTCTTTATAGCATTGAAATTTACTTCCCCCACCAGACACGTCCACAACAGAAAATCTTTTCTGTTCTGGCCCAGCCATTTCGTTCTTTCTAAAGCTATTAGTAATAGCCCTCCTTCTTCCCCAGTAGCAAATTGGATACCTTCCAATCTGGGGGGGGGTCCATCTTCCAGTGTCACAAACTTTTTGCCTTTACACACTGTTCATGGGTTTCTTAAAGCAAGAATATTGGAATAGTTTGCTCTTTCCTCTCTCAGTGAATCACGTTTTCTCAGAACTCTTCACTATGACATGTACATCTTGGGTGGCCCTGCAGTGCATGGATCATAGCTTTATTGAGTTATGCAAGGTCCTTTGCCATGAAAAGGCTGTGATCCATGAAAAGGGTCCCATTATTACTCTATACCAAGCATAGTAACAATGCCTAGCTGCTGTTTAGTGGCTAAATCATCTGTGACTCTTTGTGACCCCATGCACTATAGCCCTCCCAGGCTCCTATGTCCATGGGATTTCCAAGGTAAGAATATTGGAGTGGTTAGCCATATCCTTCTCTAGGGGATATTCCTGACCTAGGGATTGAACACATGTCTCCTGAATTGCAGACAGATTCTTTACAACTTAGCTACCAGGAAAGTCCTATAGCAACACTTAGCAACATTACAAGAAAGTCAAATTAGAAAATGATTATCTTTGTGAACATACACACAAAAATCTTTTACAAATTAGCAAATCAATTTCAGTATATTCTATAAATTCTATATATAAAACTCTGTGTACATATCCCTGTGATGAAAATTTGGTTCAGCTCTTGAAAATTAACAGTACTACACAAAAATTAGAAATAGTATATGATCATTGCAATACATGAAGAAAAAACATTTGAAAAGTTTAATAAAATCATAATTTTAACATCTTATTGAATTAGGAATATAATGCTATTATCAGCATCTGTTATATTTATGAAAAATCCATGTCTAACATCAAACTTTATGATAAATATTGAATTTTTTATCTAAAACAGGAAGGAGACTACTACACCCCCTTTCACCACTTTTATTCCATATTGTACTGAAAACCTTGAGGACAATAAGAAAGAGACACAAAAAGCTAAACTGTAGAAGAAAATGGCAAATTCTTGTTGTTAGAGGATGATATGATTGTGTATGTAGCCAGCCCTATGAAATCTACATGAAATCATTTTTATGGGTTAAATTGTGTCCCTTAAAAGTCATATGTTGAAGTCTTAACCCCAAGAACCTCAGAATGTGACATATGTAGAAATAGGGTCAGAGCAGATGTAACTAGTCCAGATGAGATCATAACTAGACTGATGTCATTATAAAAAGGGAAATTTGGACACATTCATTCATTTAGAAAGAATATTACATGAAATTGGAGTTTTACTGCCATCAAACAAGGATCTTCCAGAAGCTAGGGGAAAGGCCTATAATAGATCTTCCCCTAATGTCTTCAGAGGGACCAAGGCCCTGCCAACAGCTTACTGTTGGATACCTACTCGCTAGAACTGGGGAACAATATATTTTTGCTGTTGAAGCCATTCAGTTTATGATACTTTACTACAGCAGTCCTAGCAGTACTCTTGCCTGGAGAATCCCAGGGACGGGGGAGCCTGGTGGGCTGCTGTCTATGGGGTCGCACAGAGTCGGACATGACTGAAGTGACTTAGCAGCAGCAGCAACCACTAATACAAACATAACTCCTATAACAAACAAACACATTTAGTTTGTGGAAACAAAGTCAATATAAACAACTTATATGTATTCCTATAGGCCAACAACAAATAATTGGAAAATAAAAGTTAAAGTGACTCACACGATAGAGTCTACATTCAGTGCAGGAGACCTGAGGTCAATCCCTGGGTTGGGACTATTCCATGGAGAAGAGAATGGCAACCCACTTCAGTATTCTTCCCTGGAGAATCCCATGGACAGAGGAGCCTGGCAGGCTACAGTCCATGGGGTCTCATTGGTATCAAAAATATCAATTAAATTCAATAAAAAATGTAGAAAAACTATACCTGAAACTAACAAAACATTGTTGAGGTAAATTTAGAAGACCCATATAAGTGGAGTTATATACCATCTATAAATTTTTCAAGACTAGACACAATGTTGTCAAGATATTCATTTTCCCTAAAAGGATATATGAATACAATGCCATCCAAATCAAAATTTCAGCATCTTTTTGAGAAAATTGTCAGCCTGTTTCCAAAATTTACAAAGAAATGAAAAGGATCTCAAGTGGAAAAGATAGTATTTTAAAAGAGCAACAAAGATTTAAGATCAACACTATTTTATGCTAAAATTTTCTAAAAAGCTCCAGTAATTGAGATAATGTACAATGAAAAGATAAAAGATAGATAAATATCCAGGAAAGATATTCCAGAAATAGACCCATTACGACTCAGACAAACCAAACAAAAAACTTACTCAGTTAGTATATTCTCAGCTTATGTCAATGGTTCCCCAAAAATATGTCCCATAGAACATTACTCTGTAGGATGCAAATATATTCTAACCATATTTTTTTTTTTTTAACTCCGTGAGCAAATAGCTTTGAAAGACTGGGATAAAACAAAAAACTAACAACATATGTGTCCTTACCACAGGGGTTCAGAAGGATTTCAATGTGTAAAAATGCAATTAAAATCTCTAAAAGTAGGGCAGAAATTCTTAAATTTATTTGGCATTAGAAATATATTTTGTCAGTGTATCCCATGAGAATATTTCCAAGGAAAACACTTAGATGGACAATAGGCTAGAGCTGTTATATTTACATTGCCTGGAAAAGGACAGACTGTTCAATAAATGGTACAGGAAAAACTGGATATCCATATACAAAAAATTAAAATAAAATTGGACCCTTATTTTATGCCATATACAAAAATCAATTCAAAATACATTAAATATTTAAAAGTAGGACCTAAAACTATAAAATTCCTAGAAGAGAGCATAAAGAAATATTCTTGACACTGATTTTGGTAAAAAAAAAAAAAAAACAATTTGGATATGACACCAAAAGTACAGGCAACAAAAACAAAAATAAATGTTGCTGTTTAGTCACTAAGTCACAGAAAATCCTATGGACAGAGGAGTCTGGAGGGCTACGGTCTATGGGGGTCACAAAGAGCTGGACACAACTGAACTGACCGAGCACGCAGTAACCCATCTTTATCCATTTGTCTGTTGATGGACATTGAGGTGGCCTCCATGTCCTGGCTTTTGTAAACAGTGCTACAATGAACACTTACGTACATGAATCTATTCAAACTATGGTTTTCTCCACATGCATGCCCAGGAATGGGATTGCTGGGTCATATAGTAGTTCCATTTTTTTTTTTTTTCTATTTTTAGCTTTTTAAGGAAAATCTGTGCTGTTCTCCAAGGAGAGAAGGCAATATTGCCATTTGCACTGACATGGATGGACCTAATTGTCATACTGAGTGAAGGAAGTCAGACAGACAAAGACAAAGATACATTATTACTTATGAAAAGTGAAAGAGTTAGTCGCTCAGTCATGTCCGACTCATTTTGACTCCATTGACCCCACCAGCCTCCTCTGTCCATGGGTTTTCCCAGGCAAGAATACTGGAGTGTTTTGCTGCTCCCCTCTCCAGGGGATTTTCCCAACCCAGAGGTCAAAGCCAGGTCTCCCAGATTGCATGCATATTCTTTACCATCTGAACCACCAGGGAAGCCTATAAGCCATTATTACTTATATGTGGAATTTCAAGGAAATGGTACAAATGAGCCTATTTTAAAAACAGAAATACAATCACAGATGTTGAAAACAAACTTATGGTTACCAAGGGTAAAAGGGTGGGCAGGAGGAAGAAATTAATTGTGAGCTTGAAATTGACATATACACACTACTACATATAAAATAGATAACTAATAAGAACTTAGTGTACAGCACAGGGAACTCTGTTCAATACTTTGTAATGACCTGTATGGGAAAAAAATCTAAAAAAGAGTCGTTACAACATTGTAAGTCAATTATACGTCCATGAAAAGTAAATTCAAAATTTAAAAGGCAACTTAAGGATTGGGGAGAAATATTTTCAAACCACATTTCTGATTATATTTCACTCAGTCATTTCTGACTGTTTGCGACACCATGTACTATAGCCTGCTCGGCTCATCTATCCATGGGATTTCCCAGGCAAGAATACTGAAGTGGGTTGCAGGGATTAAACTCCAGTCTCCTGAACTGCTAGGAGATTCTTTACTGTCTGAGCCACCAGGAAAGCCCATATATCTGATTAGAGATTATCCAAAGTATCTAAGGTGTCTATACAATTCAATACCAATAATCAAGCAACTCGATTTTTTTCAAATGGACCAAGGACATGGATATACATTTTTTTTCAAAATAAAAAAAACCTAAAGATATTGGTGTTTTGACTATGCTTTTGCTACCAGAGCAGTGCTTAAAAAAAAAAAAAACAACAAGCAAAATGTTGTCTATAATCTTCTGGTAAATAAAACCAAACCACTGAGATGTACTGAAATGTATTGCATAGGCATCTATTAACACAGGCACCTATGTTAATAGGTGATATCAGAGATTTTTGTTATTCTTTAAAATTTAATTGATTTTCCATATTTGTTTATTTAGGTAAAAAACAATGTGATAGCATAAAATGTTAGCCTATAATTGTTCATCCATCTATGAATTGGCACATGATTTTATCTTTACTGATTTATTAAATTGATGGTACTTATAACTTGTTTTATGTTTATTTATGCATATCTCTTCTTTCCTTCATGATATATGAGCTCATTGTGGGCAAACAAAGATACTCTGTTCAACTTTATAGCTTTTTAAAGAGTCTAGAAAATTTTGCAAATAGAATAGTCAATTAGTAAACATGTTGAATTCAAATAAGCAACTTCTTATAAAGCAAACATATGCAACATTTCTGATACAATATGTCTAGACCTTCAAATGATAAAACAATAGAAAATCCCAAATAAATTCACAATACTTTACCATTTAGATATAATAATTGTTTAATGTTTATACTCATTAGATTAGCATTTATTATGATTTGATTTTGAATGAGTATTAAATACTTACAAAACCAATTTCATCATTTAGTATAGTTATTTAAATGTTAATTTATTCTTGGAACATCTTATAGCCCTTCAGAAAGGACTTCAACTTGGAATACTAGTATAATAACACTGAAAACAGTACAAAAAATTTTAAAATAGTTTCTTCTAAGTTAACTGTTTTCTGAAGTTAAATGATGAGGAAAATCATTTCTCTGTTCCAACTCTAGCTTTGTATTATATATTGTTTATGTTAATTCAATAATGTTGATTTGCATACATCAATTTGATTTATGTAATGTTTGAATGTCAGAAAATTTAAAGTCAGCAAGTAACAAATAATCTTTCTAATTTACTAGTACTATAAATTATATTTTGAGTGTAGATTTGTATATATTTTAGATATCTCAAGGAGAGGATTTCATAACTAATATATCTAATTTATAAAACATGTTATTGAAAAATTATAGATATCAAGTGAAAATTATGTATTTTTTTAATCAAGACACTGCAACTTAAATCAAACAGAGGTGATAAAATAACAAAACCCTAAAGACAAAGATAAGAACCCAGTCCTTTAGAGTTAACATTCTATCCATTTATGAAAAAAAAAAAAAAAACATGTATTGTCCTATTCAAAAGATAATGTCCTGGTGGTATATGAAAGAAGTTTGTGGAAACACTTTGTGTAACAGTCTGTATCAATTAGATATTTTGCTATATGTTGCATGGAAGTGAAGTGAAGTGAAAGTTGCTCAGTCGTGTCCGACTCTTTGTGACCCCATGGACTATAGAGTCCATGGAATTCTCCAGGCCATAATACTACAGTGGGTAGCCTTTCCTTTCTCCAGGGGATCTTCCCAACCCAGGGATAGAACCCAGGTCTCCCACATTGCATGTGGATTCTTTACCAGCTGAGCCAATTTTGCATGGAGAATTAAGTAATTTGTCTAATGACAAATAACTTATCACATACATTGTATATTTCCTAAACCTTTATTTAGTTAACAAACCAAATAGTAGTTATAATTACTATTTTCACAACTAAACAAATTTTCAAATTCTAACTTCTAAACATATTATGAATATTAATAATGCCATTAATACATTTAGACTAATAAAGTAATGTTAGGTTCATCATTTGTGCTTATGACTATTACTAGAAGAAAATCAGATTTTACTGTGGCACTAAAAAATAAAAAGCACGTCAATGGATATTTTCTTTAACTGTAAAATTCACTGTAATGAAGGGAAAATCATCTTGCCATAAATTATTACATTTTATCTAATGGAGATGCCAAGATTTGCATTCTGCTAAATATTATATCATTTATTCTGCTTTAATACCCCATTACATTTTTATTTATATAGGTAATTGCTATTGAACAGTGTCTTATGTTCAATTTCCAAATTAGACTTTAATTAACATCTGCATTTGACAAGAAATTCATTAAAAACAAGATGGTGGATTAGAAGGGCATGCACTCATCAACCATTCAATATCACGGTAATCCAAATCTATGCCCCAACCTCTAATGCTAAAGAAGCTAAAGCTGAACCATTCTATGAAGACTTGCAGGACCTTCTATAACTAATATCCAAAAAAGATGTCCTTTTCATTGCAGGGAACTGGAATGAAAAGTAGGAAGTCAAAAGATACCTGGAGGAACAGTCAAATTTGGCCTTGGAGTAAAAAATGAAGCAGGTCAAAGGCTAAGAGAGTATTGACAAGATAATGCACTGGTCATAGCAAATACCCACTTCCAACAACACAAGAGAAGACTCTACACATGGACATCACCAGATGGTCAATACCAAAATCAGACTGATTATATTCTTTGTAGCCAAAGATGGAGATGCTGTATATAGTAAGCAAAAAAAATAAGATCAGAAGCTGACTGTGGCTCAGATTATGAGCTCCTTATTGCCAAATTCAGACTTAAATTGAAGAAAGTAGGGAACCCACTAGATAATTCAGGTATGATCTAAATCAAATCCCTTACAACTATACAGTGGAAGTGACAAACAGATTCAAGGGATTAGATCTGATAGACAGAGTGCCTGAAGAACTATGGATGGAGGTTTGTGACACTGTACAGGAAGCAGTGATCAAGTCCATCCCCAAGAAAATGAAATGCATAAAGGCAAAATGGTTTTCTGAGGCAGCCTTACAAATAGCTGTGAAAAGAAGAGAAGCTAAGAGAGTATTGACAAGAGAACACACTGGTCATAGCAAACACCCTCTTCCAACAACACAAGGCATCACACATCTACACATGGACATCACCAGATGGTCAATACCGAAATCAAACTGATTATATTCTTTGTAGCCAAAGATGGAGAAGCTCTATACAGTCAGCAAAAAAAAAAAAAAAAAAGACCAGAAGCTGATTGTGGCTCAGATCATGGGCCTTAGGAAGCATCACTATGAACAAAGCTGAAGGTGATAGAATTCGAGGTGAGCTATTTCAAATCCTAAAAGATGATGCACTCAATATGCCAACAAGTTTGGAAACCTCAGCAGTGGCCACAAAATGGTAAAAGGTCAGTTTTCATTCCAATCCCAAAGGAATGCAAAGGAGAAAAGAAAAGGTATACCCATTTGAAAGCAGAGTTCCAAATAACTGCAAGGAGAGAAAAGAAAGCTTTCGAAAGTGATCAATGCAAAGAAATAAAGGAAAACAATAGAATGGAAAAGACTAGATCTCTCTTCAAGAAAATTAGAGATAGCAACGGAACATTTCATGCAAAGATGGGCACAATAAGGACAGAATTGATATGGACCTAAAAGAAGCAGAAGATATTAAGGAGAGGTAGAAAGAATATATGGAAGAACTATACAGAAAAAAAGATCTTCATGACCCAGATAATCATGATGGTGTGATCACTCACCTAGAGCTAGAAATCCTGGAATGGGAAGTCAAATGGGCCTTAGGAAGCATCATTATGAACAAAGCTGGTGGAGGTAATAGAATTCCAGGTGAGCTATTTCAAATCCTAAAAGATGATGCTGTGAAAGTGCTGCACTCAATATGCCAGCGAATTTGGAAAACTCAGCAGTGGCCACAAAATGGTAAAAGGTCAGTTTTCATTCCAATCCCAAAGGAAGGCAATGCCAAAGAATGCTCAAACTACCGCACAATTGCACTCATCTCAAATTCTAGCAAAGTAATGTTCAAAATATGCCAAGGCAGGCTTCAAAAATACGTGAACCATGAACTTCCAGACATTCAAGCTAGTTTTAGAAAAGGCAGAGGAACCAGAGATCAAGTTGCCAACATCCTCTGGATCATCAAAAAAGCAAGAGAATTCTAGAAAAACATCTACTTCTGCTTTATTGACTATGCCAAAGCCTTTGACTGTGTGAATCACAAGATTGTGGAAAATTCTTAAAGAGATGGGAATATCAGACCACCTGATCTGCCTCCTGAGAAATCTATATGCAGGTCAAGAAGCAACATTTATAACATAACATGGAACGACTGACTGTTTTCAAATTGGGAAAGGAGTATGTCAAGCCTGTATATTGTCACTCTGCTTATTTAACCTATATGCAGTGTACATAATGTGAAATGCTGGGTTGGATGAAGCACAAGCTGGAATCAAGATTGCCAGGAGAACATCAATAACCTCAGATATGCAGATGGTACCACACTTATGGCAGAAAGAGAAGACGAACTGAAGAGCCTCTTGATGAAAGTCAAAAAGGAGAGTGGAAAAGTAGGCTTAAAACTCAACATTCAGAAAAACTTAGATCATGGTATCCAGTCACATCACTTTGACAATTAGATGGGAAAACAGTGGAAACAGTGAGAGACTTTAGGGACTCTGAAATCACTGCAGATGGTGACTGCAGCCATGGAATTAAAAAATGCTTGCTCCTTGGAAGAAAAGCTATGACCAACCTAGACAGTATATTGAAAAGCATTGCCATTACTTTGCCAACAAAGGTCCATATATTCAAGGGTGTGGTTTTTCCAATAGTCATGTATAGATGTGAGAGTTGGACTATAAAGGAAGCTGAGTGCTGAAGATTTGATACTTTTGAATGTGATGCTGGAGAAGACTCTTGAGAATACCTTGAATGCAAGGAGATCCAACCAGTACATTCTAAAGGAAATCAGTCCTGAATATTCTTTGGAAGGACTGTTGCTGAAGCTGAAACTCCAATACTTTGGCCACCTGATGCGAAGAAATGGCTCATTGGAAAAGTCCCTGATGCTGGGAATAACTGAAGGTAAAAGGAGAAGGGGTTGACAGAGGATGAGATGGTTGGAAGGCATCATCAGCTCAATAGGCATGAGTTTGAGCAAGCTCTGGGACTTGGTGATAGACAGGGAAGCCTGGTGTGCTGCAATCCATAGGGTTTCAAAGAGTCGGACACCACTGAGCAACTGAACTTGATAATAAATTACACTCATATAATACTAAAACAGGTGGGATATTTTGGCTTATTTACACACTTTAAAATTAAGTGTTTAATGCAAATCATATGTTGAACTTTAAAAAAAATTAATTTTAGCAATTTTTATGTTTGAAATAATGACTAAATCACTAAACACTTTATTAAAGCTTAAATGAAAAAATGGTCATTCTTTTCTTGACAGTTCAGTCGCTCAGTCGTGTCTGACTCTTTGTGACCCCATGAATCACAGCACACCAGGCCTTCCTGTCAATCACCAACTCCTGGAGTCCACCCAAACCCTGTCCATTGAGTCGGTGATGCCATACAAACCATCTCATCCTCTGTCATGCCCTTCACCTCATGCCCTCAATCGTTCTCAGCATGAGTTCAGTTCAGTTCAGTCCCTCAGAAGTGTCCGACTCTTTGCGACCCCATGAGTTGCAGCATACCAGGCCTCCCTGTCCATCACCAACTCCCGGAGTTCACTCAAACTCATGTCCATCGAGTTGGTGGTGCCTTCCAGCCATCTCATCCTCTGTCGTCCCCTTTTCCTCCTGCCCCCAATCCCTCCCAGCATCAGGGTCTTTCCCAATGAGTCAACACTTCGCATGAGGTGGCCAAAGTACTGGGGTTTCAGCTTTAGCATCATTCCTTCCAAAGGACACCCAAGGCTGATCTCCTTTAGAATGGACTGGTTGGATCTCCTTGCAGTCCAAGGGATGCTCAAGAGTCTTCTCCAACACCACAGTTCAAAAGTATCAATTCTTTGGCACTCAGCTTTCTTCACAGTCCAACCCTCACATCCATCCATGACCACTGGAAAAACCATAGCCTTAACTAGATGGACTTTTGTTGGCAAAGTAATGTCTCTGCTTGTCAATATGCTATCTAGGTTGGTCATAACTTTCCTTCCAAGGAGTAAGCATCTTTTAATTTCATGGCTGCAGTCACCATCTGCAGTGATCTTGGAGCCCAGCATCAAGGTATTTTCAAATGAGTCAACTCTTTGCATCAGGTGGCCAAAGTATTGGAGTTTCAGCTTCAACATCAGTCCTTCCAATGAACACCCAGGACTGATTTCCTTTAGGATGGACTGGTTGGATCTCCTTGCAGTCCAAAGGACTCTCAAGAGTCTTCTCCAACACCACTGTTCAAAGACATCAATTCTTCCGTGTTCAGCTTTCTTTATAGTCCAACTCTCATATCCATACATGACCATTGGAAAAACCATAGCCCTCACTAGACTGACCTTTGTTGACAAAGTAATTTCTCTGCTTTTTTAATATGCTGTCTAGGTTGGTCATAACTTTCCTTCCAAGGAGTAAGCATCTTTTAATTTCATGGCTACAATCACCATCTGCAACGATTTTGGAGACCCCAAAAATAACGTGAGCCATTGTTTCCACTGTTTTCCCATCTATTTGCCATAAAATGATGGGACCAGATGCCATGATGTTAGTTTTCTGAATGTTGAGCTTTAAGCCAACTTTTTCCCTCTCCTCTTTCACTTTCATCAAGAGGCTCTTTAGTTCTTCTTCACTTTCAGCCATAAGGGTGGTGTCATCTGCATATCTGAGGTTATTGATATTGCTTCCAGCAATCTTGATTCCAGCTTGTGTTTCTTCCAGCCCAGCGTTTCTCATGATGTACTCTGCATAGAAGTAAATAAGCAGGGTGACAGTATACAGCCTTGACGTGCTCCTGTTCCTATTTGGAACCAGTCTGTTGTTCCATGTGCAGTTCTAACTGTTGCTTCCTGACTTGCATACAGATTTCTCAAGAGGCAGGTCAGGTAGTCTGTTATTCCCATCTCTTGAAGAATTTTCCACAGCTTACTGTGATCCACACATCAAAGGCTTTGGCATAGTCAATAAAGCAGAAATGGATGTTTTCCTGGAACTCTGTTGCTTTTTGATAATCTAGCAGATGTTGGCATTTTGAGCTCTGGTTCCTCTTGATAGTTAGCAATATTAAAATTAAAATCTTATGATTTTGATTCAGTATCAGGATTTTATTAAAGGAAGTGACCCTGACATAAAAATACATGAAAATCTATAAAAATATCCCTAGAGTGGAGAACTCTTTGATGTAAATGAAGGGAAACTTTTTTTGCTTATCCATGGCTAAGCTGACATGCTCAGTTTTCTGCGAAAGAAAACACAATTTACCTTTTTAATCTGTACTTATTTGTTTTTCTTTTTCTATTTGCTTAATGCAGAATCTGAGGTGATAAAGTTAAGATTTTCACATCTTCTAATACAACTATTTAGTGATACATTCCCCCCCACCAAATATTGCTTATAGGGTATCAACACACATTTATATATATATTTTTTCATTTTCATTCAGTTTAAAATATATTGTAATTTCACTTTTGATTTACATTTTGACTTGTGACATTTTTATAAGTGTATCATTCATTTTCTAAGCATGTGGGGATGCCCAAGAAGTTTCTGATATTGAATACTAATGTAAATCCATTCAGGGAAGAGAACATATTTCTTTGGAATTTTAGTGCTTTTACGTTTAATGAGATTTATGTCCAGAATTTGTTCTATCATGGTCAATCTTTTATATACACTTGAAAAAATGTATATTCTGTTGTTTTGTGATGGAATGTTTTATTAATGTCACTTAGGTCAGGTTGATTGATAGTGTTGCTCAAATTGTTAACATCTTTATTGTATACTTGCTCTATCAACCATTAAGAAAGTATTGAAAGTATGACAATAAATGTGAATTTGTCTATTTTTATGTATGGTTCTATAAGTTTTCCTATCATATTTTTGAAGTACTATTAAGTACATACTAACAGTATGGACTTCCATGGTGGCTCAGATTGTAAAGCGTCTGCCCACAAGGCCGGAGACCCAGGTTCATCCCTGAGTCGCAAAGATCCCCTGGAAAAGGCAATGGCAATCCACTCCAGTACTCTTGCCTGGAGAATCCCATGGATGGAGGAGTCTGGTGGGCTACAGTCCATGGGGTCTCAAAGAGTTGGACACGACTGATTCACTTCACTTTCACTTTCTAGGTACATAAGGTTTAGGACTGCCATGCACTCTTGATTAATTAACCTCTTTATAATTGGGGAATGACTATCCCTGATTGTATTTTTTTGTTCTGAAATCAACTTTACCTAATTTTACCAGATTTGTGATTACTCTCAAAATGTTCCATTTGTCTTTATTCATGAAATGAATTTTTTGTAGGCAGTTCATAGTCAGGTGTTGCCTTTTTCCCCAGATATCTCTATTAGTTGGGCTATTTAGATCATTTTACATTTTTAAAATTTTGATATTATTTAAAGATTAAATCTAGCATCTTATTATTACTTTTCTATTTATCCCACTCAGTCTTTGTTATTATTTTTTCTGTTTTTTAAATTTACTGAATCTTTAAAAAAGGAATTTATTTTATCCACTTTAATTATTTAGCATCTATAATTGTCTGATGTGCTATTTTACTGGAGAATTTTTGGTTCATATTATACAGTCATATCTCTGTATCTTCTTGAGGAACTGTTTCCAATATTCCCATAGACATTTAAGTCCCTTATATAAGTGGAATAGTACAATCAGTGTTCTGTATCTGCGGCTTCCCCATCCAGATTTAACCAACTGCAGATTGAATTCTTTAATTTAATTTAGTCTACTTTCAAGTTGTGTTATAATATTTCCTATATAGTATAAAACTTTTATAATCATATCCTTTCATTCCCCCCTTGCTATGTACTATTACTTAATTTTTAAACACGTTTTTAATTTCATGTACAATATTACATTTTACATTGCTGCTGTGTTATAAAACAGAAGTGATAAACTAAATTATGTGAATAATAGTTCAATAATAATAATCATATGTCTTTACTCACACACCATTTCTATTGCTCTTCATACTCTCTCAGTTCAATTCAGTCACTCAGTCATGTCCAGCTCTTTGCAACCCCATGAATCGCAGCACACCAGGCCTCCCTGTCCATCACCAACTCCAGGAGTCCACCCAAACCCATGTCCATTGTGTTGGTGATGCCATCCAACCATCTCATCCTTTGTCATCCCCTTCTTCTCCTGCCCTCAATCTTTCCCAGCATCAGGGTCTTTTCCAATGAGTCAACTCTTTGCATCAGGTGGCCAAAGTATTGGAGTTTCAGCTTCAACATCACTCCTTCCAAGGGACACCCAGGACTAATCTCCTTTAGGATGGACTGGTTGGATCTCCTTGCAGTCCAAGGGACTCTCAAGAGGCTTCTCCAACAACACAGTTCAAAAGCATCAATTCTTTGGCACTCAGCTTTCTTTATAGTCCAACTCTCACATTCATCCATGACTACTGGAAAAACCATAGCCTTGACTAGACGGACCTTTGTTGGCATAGTAATGTCTCTGCTTTTTAATATGCTGTTTAGGTTGGTCATAACTTTCCTTCCAAGGAGCAAGCATCTTTTAATTTCATGGCTGCAATCACCATCAGCAGTGATTTTGGAGCCCAGAAAACCATTCTCTCTAATAGAGCCTTATTTCTGTCTACTTTCATATTCCTTCTACCTCAAATTCTTTTAATTTTTGTAGTGTGGGTCTCTTATTGATTAATTCTTTCAAGTTGTTTAAAATAATCTTTCACATTCGTTTTCAAAAGATATTTTTCCTGAGTATAGCCTTCTACATTGACAGCATTTTTTTTTCTTTCAGTGCTATACAGATGTTATATTCTCGTCTCATGTACACCATTTATTGAATATTGTTGAATAACATTGAATATTGTTATATTTTTGCTTTTCACTTACATTCTTACCAACATGAAGTTTGATGATATCCTTATATTTATGCTTCTATACATATACTTTTCTGGTTGATTTTTAAATTTTTTTCATATCTCTGATTTTGAAAAATTGGATTTTGATGCATCATAATGCAGGTTTTTCAGATTTATTTTCCTCACTTTTGTTGAGGAGCTTGCATCTGTGAGTTATGCATTTCATCAAATTGAGCGTATATCTGACTATATTTCTGCATATTTAATTTCTGTGTTTGTTTTTCTTCTGTGTAGACTCCACTTGCATGTATTAGGTGATAGGAATTTGTCCTGAAACTCACTATTTTTTAAAAATTATCTTCAACTGTTTAGACATATTCTGTTACTATGTCTTCAGGTTCACTAATGCTTTCTTCTGAATTGATCATCTGCCATTAATATACCATACAATAAAATTTTCATCTCCCATATTGTAGGCCTTATTTGGATCATTGTTTGCACCTTCCATTTGTCTCTACTTAAAATTTTTAATATATTAAATACAGTCATAATAATCCTTTCAATGTTTTTATCTGTTAATACTAAAATATATTTCAGTTCTGACTCTGTCTCTATTATTTATCTTTTCATTATAAGTAATTTTCTTCTTGCATGCTTAGTAATTTATATTTTAGCAATCACTAATTTTCCAGTACTTTGGCCACCTCATGCATAGAGATGACTCATTGGAAAAGACTCTGATGCTGGGAGGGATTGGGGGCAGGAGGAGAAGGGGACGACAGGGGATGAGATGGCTGGATGGCATCACCAACTCGATGGACATGAGTCCGAGTGAACTCCGGGAGTTGGTGATGGACAGGGAGGCCTGGCGTGCTGCGATTCATGGGGTCACAAAGAGTCGGACACAACTGACCGACTGAACCCAACTGAACTGAACTTTATACTTCAAGGAGTTGGAAAACAAAGAACAAACTAAGCCCAAAGTTAGCAAAAGAAAGTAAACAACTAAAATTATGATGTAAAGAAATGAAATAGAGAACGTAAAAACAGTTTTAAAAGATCAACCAAATGAAGAGATTGCTTTTGAGCAGATAAACAAATCTGACAAGCCCTTAGCTAGACTGCTGCTGCTACTGCTAAGTTGCTTCAGTCGTGTCCGACTCTGTGCGACCCCATAGATGGCAGCCCACTAGTCTCCTCTGTCCCGGGGATTCTCCAGGCCAGAACACTGGAGTGGGTTTGCCATTTCCTTCTCCAATGCATGAAAGTGAAAAGTGAAAGTGAAGTTGTTCAGTCGTGCCTGACTCTTAGCGACCTCATGGACTGCAGTCTTCCAGGCTCCTCCGTCCATGGGATTTTCCAGGCAACAGTACTGGAGTGGGTTGCCATTGCCTTCTCCGTTAGCTAGACTAAACAATAAAAAAAGCAAACTAGAATAGATAAAATATAAAATGAAAGAGGAGACATTACAACTGAAACCACAGAAGTTTCAAAAAGACTATAAGGCACTATTAAATTATGAACAACAATGGCACCCCACTCCAGCACTCTTGCCTGGAAAATCCCATGGACGGAGGAACCTGGTAGGCTGCAGTCCATGGGGTAGCTAAGAGTCAGACACGACTGAGCGAGTTCACTTTTACTTTTCGCTTTCATGCATTGGAGAAGGAAATGGCAACCCACTCCAGCGTTCTTGCCTGGAGAATCCCAGGGATGGGGGAGCCTGGTGGGCTGCTGTCTATGGGGTCGCACAGAATCGGACACAACTGAAACAGCACAGCAGCAGCAGCAGCATACACCAACTGGACAACCTAGAAAAATAAATTTCTAAAACATACAAGCCACAAAGACTGACTCAAGAAGCAGAAAACTGGAACAGATCAATAACAAATGAGAAGACTGAATCATTAATCAAAAGTCTCCAAAAATGGAAGTCCAAGATTAAATGACTTAACAGGTGCATTCTACCAAATATTTTAATAATGAATATCAGTCCTCTTAAACTTTTCAAAAATAGAAGAGAAAAGAATACTTCCAAACTCATTTTATGTAGCCAGCATCACTCTGACAAAGACATCACAAGGAAAGAAAACTACAGGCCAGTATTGTAATAAACATGGATATAAAAATCTTCAACCAAATATTAGCAAACCAACTTCAACAGCACATTTAAGCACCATAAGGTACATTATGCACCATAATGTACATATGCATATGTATCATTACCACAACCATATGCCATAAGCAAGTAGGATTGATCCCTGGGATGCAAGGATGGTTTAACATGTGAAAATCAATAACTGTGATAAGCCACAAAACAGAATAAAAGATTACCTTACTAGATGTAGAAAAAAAATTCTGGAAAAATTCAAAACCCATTCATGACAATAATTCTCAACATATTATGTACAGAAAGAACTAGGCTCAAAGCAATGAAGACCATATGTAAAAATCTGGCAATCAATGTCATACTCAATGGTGAAAAACTAAAATCATTTCCTCTAAGATCTGGAATATGGCAAGGATAACCACTCTTGCCACATCTGTTCGACATAGTACTAGAAAGCCTAGCCAGAGCTGTTGGAGAAGAAAAATAAGTTTAAAGCATTGATTTTTTTTCCCCTCAGAATATCTTAATTCTATCAGACGGTCACTGACATAGACCAGGACCTTGGTGCTTCAGAGTTAGAATACTGCAATGTCTTTAAACTGGTTCTCCCCCTGCCCATTCCTCAACTCTGAGTCTCTTCATTTTCCAGGATTAGACTTCTAAAATGTTATGATATTCACCTTCTGATTAAAAGATAAAAAAACCTGTCATAGTAACCATCGTTTTGCAGAATAAAGGCCATAAGATTATGCATTCTATTTATGATATGGTATGCAATAATCTGTACTTGACTTCCAATTTGTTTGCCAGTTTGTATCATGAGATTTGCAATATGAGCAGCCAAAGTCAAACCAAAACAAATGAAATTCTCTACCATTCTGAACACATTTTGTAAATATCTTCTGCCCGATACCAGACAGAATGTAAATATACATTATTTATAGATATAACAGTTAGAAACAGACATGGAACAATGGACTGGTTCAAAGTTGGGAAGGGACTACACTAAGGCTGTATACTGTCGCCCTGATTATTTAATTTACATGCAGAGTACATCATGTGAAATGCCAGACTGGATGAATCACAAGCTGGAATCAAGATTGCCATGAGAAATATCAACAACCCAAGATATGCAGATGATATCACTTTAATGGCAGAAAGTGAAGAGGAACTCAAAAGTTTCTTGATGAAGGTGAAAGAGGAGAGTGAAAAAGCTGGCTTGAAATTCAACATCAAAAATTTAAGATCATGGCATCTAGTCCCATCACTTCATGCCAAATAGATGGGGGAAAGTGGAAATGGTGACAGATTTTTTTATTTTCTTGGGCTCCAAATTCACTGCAGGTGGTGACTACAGCCAAGAAATTAAGACACTCACTCCTTGGAAGAAAACCTATGACATGCCTAGACAGTGTAATAAAAGGCAGAGACAACACTTTGCCAACAAAAGTCCATATAGTCAAAGCTATGGTTTTCCCAGTAGTTATGTACGGATGTGACAGTTGGACCATAAAGAGGACTGAACATCAAAGAATCAGTACTTTTGAACTGTGGTGCTGGAGAAGACTCTTGAGAGTCCCTTGGACAGCAAGGGGCTGTTTCCAAAGATGGAAACAGTGACAGACTTTATTTTCTTGAGCTCCAAAATCACTGTGGATGGTGACTGCATAAAGTTAAAAGATGCTTGCTCTTTGGAAGAAAAGCTATGGCAAACCTAGAAAGTGTACTGAAAAGCAGAGACAACACTTTGCCAACAAAGGTTCATATAGTCAAAGCTATGGTTTTTCCAGTAGTCACGTGCAGAGGTGAGAGTTGGACCATAAAGAAGGCTGAGTGCCAAGAACTTATGCTTTTGAATTGTAGTGCTAGATAAGTTTCTTGGGAGTCCCTTGGACAGCATGGAGGTCAAAAAAGTCAATCCTAAAGGAAATCAATGCTAAATATTCACTGGAAGGATTGATGCTGAATCCCCAATAGTTTGGCCACTTGATACAAAGAGCCAACTCATTGGAAAAGACCCTGTTGCTGGGAAAGATTGAGGCAAGAGAAGGGGGCAATAGAAGATGAGATAATTGGATGTTATTACTGACTCAATGGACAGGAGTTTGAGCAACCTCCAGGAGATAGTGAAGGACAGGGAATCCCGGCATGCTCCATTCCATGGGGTTGCAAACAGTCGGACACGACTTAACAACAGCAGTTGATGTAACAATATAGCATTTATATTAAAATGAAAGTTTGAAGATCAAAATTGAGTGTTTATAATCTCCTATGATTCTAACTCATATTGTGCCATAAGTATATTTTTTGAAGACTCTGCACTTAATGTGTAGACTGTCAGCTTCTAAAATTCTAAAAGAGAAATTGTGACAAATATTGTGTATGTTGTACCCAGATTTTAAAACTGAATTGCAATGGGATAATCATGTTCTTTTGAATATCTTTGAAATGCACATACACCAGGCAATTTACATTTCTTTCTAAAGTTCTGTAATTCAACTTGCTGCAATTTTTTCATGCTAAAAGATTCTTTTAAGATAAAAATAGACATTTGAAGATTGAGCTACCTGGCATGTTTTGCTATAAATTACAGAATCTCTAAATTTCTGGATATATTTTCATATTAATGATGTTGAATATAAATATTCATTTCATATTCATAAATTCAATAATAATTTTGTTAATGAAATATTTGTTAAATTATAAACAGCTGTATCAGTTAAAATATCTTTTAGAATCCATATTTTTATATTTTAAATATCAACTACATTAGTAAATATTTATTCTAATTCAAGTATTTCACTTATTTGATCACTATAAAGTTTATTTCAGGAAAAGAAAAATTGTTATAAACAAAATTTATTTTTATATTTAAAACATGGTAGAGACTCATATTAGGAAATTTATAAGTTCTTATTTTTATATGTATCATTTTAATAGATCAGTTATTGTGTTATTTTAAAAGGTCAGTGTTCATTCCAATCCCAAAAAGGGCAAAGCCAAAAAATATTCAAACTACTTCACAGTTGCACACATTTCGCATGCTAGCAAGGAAGTGCTCAAGAACCTTCAAGCTAGTCTTCAACAGTATGTGAACCGAGAACTTCCAGAAATACAAGCTGGATTTAGAAAAGGCAGAGGAGCCAGAGATCAAATCGCCAACATCCATTGGATCATAGAAAAAGCAAGACAATTCCAGAAGAACATCTACTTCTGTTTCATTGACTACACTAAAGCCTTTGACTGTGTGGATCTCAACAAACTGTGGAAAATTCTGAAAGAGACAGGAATAACAGATCACTTTACCTGCCTCCAAAGAAAGCTGTATGCAGGATGAGAAGCAACAGTTAGAACCGGACATGGAAAAATGGACTGTTCAAACTTGGAAAAGGAGTATGTCAAGGCTGTATATTGTCACCCTGACTTTAACTTGGGCTTCCCTGCTGGCTCAGATGGTAAAGAATCCACCTGCAATTTGGGAGACATGGGTTCGAGCCCTAGGTTGGAAATATCTCTTTATATGCATAGTACGTCATGTGAAATGTTGGGCTGGATGAAGCTCAAGCTGAAATCAAGGTTACCGGGAGAAATATCAATAACCTCATACACCACCCTAATGGCAGAAAATGAATAGTAACTTGTGACTCTTGATGACTGTGAAAGAGAAGAGTGGAAAAACTGGCTTAAAATTCAACATTCAGAAAATTAAGATTGTGGCATCTGGTTCTTTCACTTCATGGCAAATAGACAGGAAAAAATGGAAACAGTGACAGACTTTATTTTCTTGAGCTCCAAAATCACTGTGGATGGTGACTGCATAAAGTTAAAAGATGCTTGCTCTTTGGAAGAAAAGCTATGGCAAACCTAGAAAGCACACTGAAAAGCAGACAACACTTTGCCAACAAAGGTTCATATAGTCAAAGCTATGATTTTTCCAGTAGTCATGTGCAGAGGTGAGAGTTGGACCATAAAGAAGGCTAAGTGCCAAGAACTTATGCTTTCGAATTGTGGTGCTAGATAAGTCTCTTGGGAGTCCCTTGGACAGCATGGAGGTCAAACCAGTCAATCCTAAAAGAAATCAGCCTTGAATATTCTTTGGAAGGACTGAAGCTAAAGCTCCCAGACTTTGCCACCTGATGTGAAGAGCCAACTCATTGGAAAAGACCCTGATGGTGTGAATGATCGAGCAAAGGAAGAAAAGCGGGTGACAGAGGATAAGATGTTTGGATGGCATCGCTTAATGGGCATGAGTTTGAGCAAGCTCTGGAAGATGGTGAAGGATGGAGAAGCCTGGTGTGCTGTAGTCTATGGATCACAAAGAGTTAGACACCACTGAACAACTGAACAACAACAAATATGATATAATGACATGTACATACACAGTAGCAAGTGGGTCATTCTCTTCAATTGAGGGTTTAAAACATGAAATATTTCTCTTTAAAATTTTTGTACTCCATATCAAGATTAACACATTTGTTAACTGTAATAATTTGAACAATGTATTAATAACATTCTGTGAGATGAATGAGACATTTTAAACATTGCAACAATCTTCACAGCTAGAAGAGGACAAAAGGAATGAATGTGATGAATAATGAAGAAAACATAGCCATGTTTCCCTGTTTGCAAGCAATAAATTCATATTCTATGTTAAACACAAGTAATAAACCACAGATGCATGAACACACAATTATACTGTTACACAATTATATACTATTATTATATCAGACAATAGCTAGGTATATGTTCTTACACATGTACTTTGAAGCAATGTGAAACTGGGTTTCTTAACAAAATTGACAGGGAGTTGAAGTCCTCTATCACATTTGGTGTGAATACTTTGACACATGTGTGTGCCTGTGCTCAGTTTTGTCTGACTCCTTGTGACTCCATGGGCTGTAGCCTGCCAGTCTCCTGTGCCCATGGGATTTCTCAGCCAAGATTATTAGGATGGATTGCATTTCCTCCTCTATGGTTTGAACCCAAACCAGGGTTCGAACCTGTGTCTCCTGCATTGACAGGTATATTCTTTACCACTAGCACCACCTGGAAAGTCCAAATTTTGCTAAATAGTCTCTGCTTAGCTGGAGCTACTTTTTTATGAATTTTATTTCTCTAAGTACCTTATATACATAAAATCATACAGTGTTTATCTTTTTGTGACTTTCACTCAGCTTGATGACCTCAAGTTTGATTTATACTGTAGCATTGGTTACAAGTTTCATTCTCTTTAAATCTGAATAATGTTCCACTGTTCCTGCATTGCAGGCAGATTCTTTACTGTCTGAGCCACCAGAGAAGCCCCTGGTATAAACATATATACATATATAGCCTCTTTTTATTGGATTTCCTTCCCATTTAGGTCACCAGAGAGCACTGAGTAGAGTTTCCTGTTCTATATAGTAGGTTCTCACTAGTTTTCTATTTTGTGCTATCTATAAGTGAAGTGAAGTCGCTCAGTCGTGTCCAACTCTTTGCGACCCCGTGAACTGTAGCCCACCAAGCTCCTCTGTCCATGGGATTCTCCAGGCAAGAGTACTGGAGTGGGTTGCCATTTCCTTAGAAGTGTGTATATGTCAATTTCAATCTCCCAGTATATCCTACTCCCCTTCCCCTTGTACCCATATGTCTGTTTACTGCATCTGTGTCTATTTCTGCTTTACAAATAAGTTCATCTGTAAAACACATTAATTTTTAATGTGTAAAGTTGGTTTCATTAAAAAAGCTGAATCTTGAGTTGTTTTATTGTCTTAGAAAATTTCATTTAAAATAACAATGGTGCTAATATAAAAACAAAATCTAATCTGAAATTTACTGCAGGGCATTTTCTTTTAAAGCCACATCGGTGTTTGCTACTTGTCATAAAATAAAATAAAAAAAAAGGAAAGTTGTCTCCATGTAGTGGAATACTAAAACATGTTTATCAGGAAATGAATATATTGAAACATGTACTGTTTTGCTGCATTTGCAAGTGTGTACTTCAACAGAACTCCCAAGAAATTTTATGAGGATTCAACACCAACCCATATTTATTCATAATGATTATATTCTGGAAATGCATGTAGTCTAACTTATCAGTCACATATAAGACAAAAATAATGCAGGATTAGACTGCAGAACCCTAGTTATCTGCCTACCATCTATTCTCCATTTTTTAAAAACACTAAATATATGGAGAAGTCCTAGGTTACAAAGTTATATTTCCAAACAGAAACTGTTGGATTTTGCTTCCCAGAAATCTACTTAAAGAGGGCTGACTCTGACCTTTCGCTTAATGCTTTCCTCTCCTTCCTTCTTGCTTTCTAGAATGTGGATTTCATGACTAAACTTACAATTACTATCTTCTGAAAATGAGTCAACCTTGAGTTTGGAAAATTGTCACAAAGATCACAGAACAAATAAAAATAGAATGGATGTGTAATAACTCTAGAGACTCCCATTAAAACCATGTCAACCCTGATCTACCTACATCTAGAAGAAATCATTTTACGTAAGAGAAACTTAATACTTAAAGAAAGTAGATTTTAATATTGTTACTACTTTACAGAGATAAATTTAATCAAAACCAATATAAAGTTTGGTACCTAGAAGTGTCTATTGCAATTAGGAGATCATAAGCCATGGAACTGACTGAAGGGAGAAAATGTCCGGGCAAATATGAAACATTCAGATAGTGCAAACTAGAGAACTGATGATTCTTGCTATGTGACAACAAAATATAGGTTCATATTTTAGCCTGCCCTGTATTAGAAAGCAGATAATATGCCAACCAAACTTGTAATATTACACCTCTTCTATTATACAAAAGAAATAAATAAAAGCATAGCACATACTCAGTCTTGTTACTTTGAAATGATAAACTGAAATTAGAGCTGGAAAGGACATCAACAGAGAACAAAGAAGCAAGTCTTGAGGAATCTAACTGCCAATGGCTTGCAGTCTAATTTCAACGAGAGTTCATTAATTTGGAATCTAGCTGGGATAAAAAATGATAAATTTTTCTAACCTGGTCATTTATCAACCCTGGCTGTTAAAAGGCAACAACAGGAGATAACACCATGGTTAAAATCTTTCAAACAAGTTTCTTAATTGTTTCTTTGTCATACAATGGGAGTAAACACATTGATGAAGGTCAGAATAAGGCATGGCAAGCCTACATGAGCCTGTTATTTCAAGTCGATTCAAAACAGTGTTATTTTAATGAATAGAAGATAGGAAAAACACAAAATTCACTGTGCAAAAGAGAATATTCAGACTTACCAACTGTGTCTGGATGAGAAACTTATGATCATTGATATGTAAAGTTGACTGGAAGAAATATATCAGACAGTTGCTAATATTTTTTAGTACTTTTGTGGCCAATAAAACAGTCTTAATTTTCTAAAAGAGAGCCTGGTATCCCAGGACCTTCCCTAGAAGAACTTGTGCATCTCTCAGAAAGAGTATCTTCCCAAAAGTCCAGGTCAGACATAGTTGTGGATGACAACAAAGGAGAACTTCTCAGAAAGCAAGCTAAGTGTGTGTGCGTGTGCATGTATTTGTATACATTTATATGAGAAATATGGAGGGAAGAAGAAAGGAAGAGGTAGAGAAAGAGCCAGAGACAGAATGTAGAGTATCAGATGCATCATCTAATTCATCTCATTATCATAAAAACTATGGAATAATTATCAATATTATCATGATTATTATGACTGTTATTGTTATCATACTTATAGATTAGGTAATAGATTTTGTATAAATTAAATAATCCAAATTAAAGCTGTGTGTAAGTAGAAAAGCTAGTGTTGGCTAACTACATAGACTATGCCCTTACACATGGAAATTAAATTGAAAGAATAATAGCAGTAAATATTTCCAGGTGGTGAGATTATAGGTGGGTTTTTTTTTTTAATATTATAGACTTTAATTCTACTATGAGAATACAGTTAATTTAATATTTTCAGGGAAAGAAATTTAAAAATTATCTTAGTCAAGTTTACATGTGCAGAATATTCCACTGTATGATGTACCATGATGGTTACTGATAGCACATCTAATTTCTTGCTATTACAAGCTAAGGTACCACACATATCTGGGAAAATATACATGCATGAGCTTTTCCAGTATGTATGGGGATGAGACCTCCGAATAAAAATGTTTATGTGTGTATATTTACTAGATAGTGTCATATATTGGGCTTCCTAGTTAGTGGTAAAGAACCCACCTATCTTTCTTTGGATTTCTGGCTAAGTTGATGGTCTGGCAGCATCAGCTCTGTGAAAGAAGAAATATTATAAATTAGTAGATTACCTGACTTTTTGTAATCACAGTGAGAGTGATGCTGTTCTTAGCATCACTCTTAGCATCACAAAATAATATGAAGCCAGAAGCCACAGTGGATTTTAAATTTTCTAATACATTTAGGCTTTTTAAGTGTTATCTGTCAACTACTGATTTTTAACTTTTTTGCCCTATATTGAGAGATTAGGACTAATAGAGTACTAATTCATTGAAATTTAAATTTTTATGGTTCAAAAGGTAGAGAAATTTGAAATGTATATTTTTTAATTGCTCTGTACAGGTACAAAATGTCCTATTAACAAATCCGTTAGTTCCTTTGTTCACAGTTTCTGTCATTTACATTTATAGAAAGATGATGTTGACAAAATGACTGGCTTATTCTTTCAGCATTCTGCTTTCTAAATATGGATATGAATTTGAAATCAAATGTAAATATATATTTCCCACACTTTTTAATATTGGCTTGATATATAACTTTTGACTTTGTATACTAATACTCTCTCACATTTTTCTTTATTATTTATACTATATTTATAGTGGTCTTTGTAGCTGAATTTACTGAATTTTTTCAGTGGTTTCTGGTTTTAAAATTGTATCTAGAAAGATGTTTTTATATTATAATTGTAAAAAATTTTAACTCTTTTCTGCTAGTATATTTAGGTATATAATATATTTGGAAGTTATCTTGGTTTCCAGTGTGAGATATTAATTCCATTGTATCTTTTTGCAAATAGCTATTCAGTTATCAACACTATTTATTAAAATTCCCATTTTACTCCACCAATTTAATAAGCTTCTGCCTTATTAAAGAAGTCATATAGTTGCAAGTCTCAGAATGAGATCATATCTTTCATAGGTATTCACTTAATCTATATTTCAAAAAAGAATCTTAACATTTCAAAAAATGTATCTGATGTCTATAGACTTTATAGTTTAACACAGTTCATAAAAGCTGAAGGATTCTAAGAATTACATTTCTGATCATGTGATTGTGAACTTTTGTAAGAAGAGGAAATATGCCATATTTGTTGTGAAAGGACTGCTCTGATATGCAACTTAACTATAAAAAAGTAGAAGATGAGTAAAAATGATCTTCTTACAACAGCAAAAGACTTAGTAAAAAGGTAAAACAAAAATACTGTACATAGATTGCCTTCACAGCCTTGATGGACATAACATCATAAAGAAGAAATTGAGGGGCCTGACAGTTGAGTAAGTATGAAAAATTCATTTAACCATATAAAATTAGATGAAAGTCTCACAAAGAATTTCCATTTCTCATAATATTAAAATAATTCATATGTATGCTATCACAGAACAATGCAGAAGAGATTTCATATACTATCATTAAGGAAGATAACATTTGAGAGTTAATTAAGCACTTAAGAAGGGCTTACTCTGTATATATCAATATATATATGCATATATAATTTAGCTATTATTTATATAAAGAGTCAAGACAGGCAAGAACTAATTCAGTTTGCTCACTTGTGGAAGCTACATAATTAAGATAGGTTTGCCATGCATGAGCAAGTCTGCATTGATTCTTTCATTTTCATAATAACAAAATGACTTTTTTTCAGAGAATACATGTAAAAATGTGCTATCTGGGGTACCAAACCATAGATTAAGGCACATTAAGACTGAAACCACAATGAGGCTAGAAAATTGACTCATTAGAGAGCTGACAAGTTTCATCAAATTACAAAATAAGGAAAAAATTCTGTATATGGGCCAGTAATTTGACAGTAATCTAGTGAATAAAGGCTACCTAAATCAATAATATTCAATATTTTATTATCTAAAATAAAACAGTATGTTCCATAACATAACTGAAGACTTGAAAACACATAAAAACTAGAGAGTAAGCTTACAAAACTCAGAAAAGTTAACTTCCAGATTTCATAGGAAGCAATTCCTATTTCTAATCTGAATGTGTGTTTATGAAAAGAAGACGTTTTTCTTCAGGAAGATAGAGCAAAGAGCCATTTAGTTCAGACGATGTCAGAGTAAAAATATTACCATCAGAAGTTTAAGTTTTAATGGAAGATTAGGAAATTTCAACTGATAAATTCACAAATTCACTTGTCTCTCCTTTGGGCCCCTCCCCATCTTCTTTTTTCAGAATGTTTGGTGTGAAGAGAGCCAAAATATCCCCACTTACTTCTATTAGCTTCACGGGTTTATGACTGTTCTCTTCCTTGCTTTGCATGTCCAGTGAGAGCTCAAAACTTGAACACAAGAAAACGACAGCTGTCAGAAGTTTCTTTTAAAAGAATTTAAAAATAAAATGTCATCTGTATCATTCTGCATTACTTGTGTTCAGATGTGAAAATATACGAAAATATTTCTTAACCTTCAATATGATGGAGCACTGTATACAAATAGAAGGGTTGATTCTTGGGGTACAGTGGGAGGGAGCGAGAGAGAGAGAGAGAGGCAGAGATAAAGACAAAGACAGAAGAAAAGAAAATTTTCTTCCTCCAAGGTTAAAATGTTTTCATAGCTATGCGATCATATAAATACCCAGTACTTTTTCTCCAGTACACTTTTATGTATAGATAACTTTTTTGTTACTATAATATCTCTTATTCTCTAAGGAATTGCTTTTACTGATTTTCCTAATGTATTTAATTATTTCTCAGTTGGTTTAATTATACAATAAGCACATTTAACACCGTGAATACCTCTGTGTGTGTGTGCAGTTTTTACTAATGACATGGAGTGCTTCCATTGTTTTCCTCTGCAGTTTGTTACTGTAGTGTTTTTTTTTTAATTTAATGATTATTAGAATCGAATCTGTAGCTTCTAAGATGTCAGTTAACATTTCCATAATAATTTCTAATCCCATCATATTCTGTTAATTTGATTTCTGCTCTTTGCAATTAAGTAAATTTTTAATCATATATTTCTAAAATTTTACAAGTGCTTGAGTGTAAGATTTCCTGCAGTGAAACATTAATAAATTAATAAATGTTTAAAAATGTACTAATGTAGTATTTAAAGTTTTCATGTCTACTTCTAAATTTTGTGTATGAACATTTATAAAAGTGTTCTAAAATATGAACTTTTCTAAAACCTTATATAAGTTATCATTGACAGTTTATGAATATAAATTGTCTATTAAATAATTTAAAAATAATTTTTGATAGAAGTATACCCTTCTATTTATTTTTGGTTTTGTCTCACCAATATTAAAACCTTCTGTGACATTTTAAGATGGTCTCATAAACAGCAAAATATGTTTTCTTCTATGGTATGAGTCATCTATTTTGGTCATTTGATAGAGAAGCTCAGTCTATCAACACTGAATTACATAACAAATTTAACTGTTTTGACTCAACTGTATTTCATCTCCTTTCAGATTTTGATACTTCTTAATTGCTTCCTATTTTTAGTAATATGAAAAGATTTTGTGTTTTGTTTCTTTAGTGGTTTGGAAAAATACTGTTGTAAGTTTATTCATTTTATATATATTTAATTATATTTAAATATATATATCTTATTGTATTAGCTATTCCAATAATTAAAAATATATATATATGTACTTATTACTTTGCCAACAAAGGTCCATCTAGTCAAGGCTACGGTTTTTCCTGTGGTCATGTATGGATGTGAGAGTTGGACTGTGAAGAAGGCTGAGTGCTGAAGAATTGATGCTTTTGAACTGTGGTGTTGGAGAAGACTCTTGAGAGCCCCTTTGACTGCAAGGAGATCCAACTAATCCATTCAGAAGGAGATCAGCCCTGGGATTTCTTAGGAAGGACTGATGCTAAAGCTGAAACTCCAGTACTTTGGGCACCTCATGGGAAGAGTTGACTCATTGGAAAATACCCTGATGCTGGGAGGGATTGGGGGCAGGAGGAGAAGGGGATGACCAAGGATGAGATGGCTGGATGGCATCACTGACTCGATGGACATGAGTCTGAGTGAACTCTGGGAGTTGGTGATGGACAGGGAGGCCTGGCGTGCTGCGATTCATGGGGTCGCAAAGAGTTGGACACGACTGAGTGACTGAACTGAACTGAACTTATTAATGTATCAATATAGTATCACTTTCTGATATTAGATGAAGACTATTGATTAACATTATCTGTACTCTTATTCTGTATACATTTTATGTATTTTTGTTGTTTTTGAAATATATAATGGGCTTCTTTTTTTTTTACTATTATTTTAACTTTACTCTTAAGTGTACAATATTATATACTCTAATCATTTAATAACTTTTAAATTTTGAATGTTTTCAATTGTTAGGCTCTGTTTTGCAGTTCTGTCACTTATTTATCCACTTTTGATGATACTAGTTTTTACTGTAATTAGAAGTCTATGTCAATAGAGCCATATATATATATTTTATTTAAAACTGCATTCTTGAAAATGTGTCCATATTGTGTACAGTTATAATTTATACTCATTTTTTATAGCATTCCATTTTGTAATGATATTATTTTCCTATTCCTTTTTAAAATTTTTCTGTTCTTGTATTGATGAACCTTTACATTGTTTCTAGATTGTCACTATTAAGTATAATGCTGCTATGAATATTTTTGTTTGTAACTTCAATAAACAAAACAAGTTTCTTTTGGGCTATTTCTAAAAATAAAATAGTTGAATTAAAAAGTATGTTTCTCTTAAAGAAGAAAAATTTTCCAAAATTTTCCAAAGTGATTATACCAATTCTTCTTTCTACCAACAGCACATGAAAACATTACTGTTCCATATTTTCATAATAACATTGTTGAGCAATTACATATATTTTTGATAACTTAAGTATATTTCCTGAATTGCAAAACCAAGTATCTTTCAACTTAAAGGGACAATTAATTATGTAATTGGATTGATATCTACCATATTCTTCATTTTCTATTTGTTCCATTGGGATTTATCTTAGCTTATTTTATTTGGATTAATTAATGATTTCATTTTATTTGTGAAGTTGGCTCATTATTTATACCTCTTAAAATACTACTTTGTACTCAAGTTTAAAATTTTTTTAATTATTCACAACACTAATACACACCCATATCATAAAATAACAGTCAACTGCCTTACATACCAGATAAGACAATGGCAACGCACTCCTGTACTCTTGACTGGAAAATCCCATGGATGGAGGAGCCTGGTAGGCTGCAGTCCATGGGGTCGAGAAGAGTCAGACACGACTGAGAGACTTCACTTTCACTTTTCACTTTCATGCATTGGAGAAGGAAATGGCAACCCACCCCAGTGTTCTTGCCTGGAGAATCCCAGGGACGGGGGAGCCTGGTGGGCTGCCGTCTATGGGGTCGCAAAGAGTCGGACACGACCGAAGCGACTTAGCAGCAGTAGCAGCACCCTTACATACTGAGTATATAAGTCTTGGTTTAGAGTGCTTTTTTTCCCCCCTGTCCATATTTTAATGATGTCACTGTTGTCTTTTGACATGAATAGTTCCCAAATAAAACTAATAATTTTGTTAAGCAATATCATTGGTTAGAAGGTAAATACATTTTTAAAATCTTATTTTTACATATTAGCAACAAACAGTTGGAAATTAAGATTTTTAAATGTCCCTCTATAACAGCAACAAAATAAATATAAAAAAATAATGCAGTTGTGGTCAATTTATGGCAAAGGGGCCAAGAATATACAATGGGGAAAATGTCACCTCTTCAGTAAATGGTGCTAGGACAACTTAACAGCCACAAACAAAAGAATAAAACTGGACCATTATCTTAGATCAAGGACAAAAATGAACTCAAAATAAATGAAACATAATCCTGAAACCATAGAACTCCTGGAAGAAACATAAACAGCTCCTCAACATCAGCTTTAGAGATTATTTTTTTCTATTTTGACACCAAAATCAAAGATAACAGAAACAAAAATAAACACACGGGACTACACAAAATAAAAAGGTTCCACATAGCAAAGGAAATACCAAAAATATGGAAAAGCATTCTTTGAAATTGGTGAAAATATTTAAAAATCATATATCCAATATGGAATTAATAATCAAAACAAAGAATTTATACAGCTGTATAGCAGGCAAAAAATCTAGTTAAGAGAAAGTAAACAAAAGATCTAAGTACACATTTTTCAAAGATGATGTAAAGATGACCAACACATTCAATGGAAAGATGTTCAACATCGCTAATCATCAGGAAAATTCAAGTCCAAACCATAATAAGATGTTACCTTAAACCTGTTAGAATGGCTATCATCAAAAAGACAGTAGGTAACAAGTGTAATCCAGGATGAGGAAAAACTATGGTGGGGACATGGGAACATCTGAGCACTGTTGTTAACAATGAAGACCGGTGCAGCCACTATGGAAAACAGGATGAAGATTCCTCAAAAAATTAAAAATAAATCTACCATATGATAACAGTAATTTCACTTCTCAGTATTTATCCAAGGAAATGAAAATGCTAACTCAAAAATGTATCCAATTGCAGCCTTATTTACAATAGCCAAGACATAGAGGCAATCTAAGCATCCATTGATGATTGACTGGGTAAGGAAAATGTAATACACACACACAAACACTCACATATACATAACATATGTATCTATATATTATTCAGCAACAAAAAGAGAAAAATCTTGCTACTTCCAACAATATAAATGGACCTTGAGGGCATTAAGTTAAACGAAATTAGTCAGAGAAAAACAAGTAATATATTATCCTACTTACCAGTTCAGTTCAATTCAGTCGCTCAGTTGTGTCTGACTGTTTGCAACCCCATGGACCACAGCACACCAGGCCTCCCTGTCCATCACCAACTCCTGGAGTTTACCCAAACTCATGTCCATTGAATCGATGATGCCATCCGACCATCTCATCCTCTGGCATCCCCTTCTCCTCCCACCTTCAATCTTTCCCAGCATCAGGGTCTTTTCAAATGAGTCAGCTTTTCACATCAGGAAGTCAAAGTATTGGAGTTTCAGCTTCAACATCAGTCCTTCCAATGAACACCCAGGACTAATTTCCTTTAGGATGGACTGGTTGAGTCTCTGTGCAGTCCAAGGGACTCTCAAGAGCCTTCGCCAATACTACAGTTCAAAGCATCAGTTCTTTGGTGCTCAGCTTTCTTTATAGGCCAACTCTCACATCCATACATGACCACTGGAAAAACAATAGCATTGACTAGATGGACCTTTTTTGGCAAAGTAATGTCTCTGCTTTTTAATATGCTGTCTAGGTTGGTCATAACTTTCTTTCCAAGGAGTAAGTGTCTTTTAATTTCATGGCTGCAATCACCATCTGCAGTGATTTTTGAAGTCCAGAAAAATAAGGTCAGCCACTGTTTCTACTGTTTCCCCATCTATTTGCCATGAGGTGATGTGATCAGATGCCACGATCTTAGTTTTCTGAACATTGAGCTTTAAGCCAACTTTTTCATTCTCCTCTTTCACCTTCATCAAGAGGCTCTTTAGTTCTTCTTCACCTTATGCCATAAGGGTGGTGTCATCTGCATATCTGAGGTTATTGATATTTCTGCCAGAAATCTTGATTCCAACTTGGGCTTCATCCAGCCCAGCATTTCTCATGATGTACACCGCATATAAGTTAAATAGGCAGGGTGACAATATACAGCCTTGACATACTCTTTCCACTATTTGGAACAAGTCTGTTTTTCCATGTCCAGTTCTAACTGTTGTTTCCTGACCTGCATACAGGTTTATCAGGAAGCATGTCAGGCAGATTGTATACCCATCTTTTTCAGATTTTTCCACAGTTTATTGTGATCCACACAGTCAAAGGCTTTAACATAGTCAATAAAATAGAAATAGATGGTTTTTTGGAACTATTTTGCTTTTTCAGTAATCCAGCAGATGTTGGCAATTTGTTTTCTGGTTCTTCTGTCTTTCTAAAACTAGCTTGAACATCCCAAAATTCACAGTTGAAACCTGGCTTCAAGAATTTTGAAGCATTACTTCGCTAGCGTGTGAGATGACTGCAATTGTGCAGTAGTTTGAGCATTATTTGGCATTGCCTTTCTTTGGGACTGGAATGAAAACTGACCTTTTGCAGTCCTGTGGCCACTGCTGAGTTTTCCAAATATGCTGGCATATTGAGTGCAGCACTTTCACAGCATCTTTTAGGATTTGAAATCACTCAACTGGACTTCTGTGGTATCTAAAACAATACAAAACCATGAAATTCATAGATGCAGAGAACAGATTGGTGATTGCCTGTGGGAGGGGTGCATATAAATTTAACAAAATATATTTGCAAACTAATAACATCTATTTGTTAAAAACAATAAAATACTGATGACGGAAATAAAAGTTCCTTAAAAAATTGGACTATATCCTACTTTTTTGAATTTGAAGAACTAATGTTTCTAGAATGTCAATTTTCCTCAGACTAATCTATAGATTCCATATAATCCCAGCACTTACTTTTTTATTTGTATATTTCAGGGTTTCTTTGGGTAGAAATCAACAAATACATCATCTGCATATATAAGGTTATTGATATTTCTTCCGGCAATCTTGATTCCAGCTTGTGTTTCTTCCAGTCCAGCGTTTCTCATGATGTACTCTGCATAGAAGTTAAATAAGCATGGTTACAATATACAGCCTTGACGTACTCCTTTTCCTATTTGGAACCAGTCTGTTGTTCCATGTCATAGATCAATGAAATACAATAATAATTCCAGAAATAAACCAGTATATAGGGTTAATTAATTTTCTCAAAATTCAAGGATAATTTAATGGAGAAAGAAGAGTTATCAGATACTGGTGATTAAATATTAAATATCATTTAATCATTAAATATCATTTTGAAAAATTCTCCAAGCTAGGCTTCAATAGTACATCAAGTGAGAACTCTCAGAAGTTCAAACACGATTTAGACAAGGCAGAGGAACCAGATATCAAATTGCTAACATCTTTGGATCATAGAAAAAGAAAGGAGATTCCAGAAAAATATTTACTTCTGCTTCATTGACTATGTTAAAGCCTTTGACTGTGTGGATCACAACAAACTGCAGAAAACTCGAAAGAAAAGGCATTAACAGACCATCTTACCTGCCTCTTGTGAAAACTGTACACAGGTCAAGCAGCATCAGTTAGAACTGGACATGGAACTATGGACTGATTCCAAATTGGGAAAGGAGTACATCAAGGCTGTGTATTGTCAGCCTGCTTATTTTACTTATATGCAGAGTACATCATGCAAAATGCTGGACTGGATGAAGCAGAAGCTGGAATCAAGATTGCTGGAAGAAATATCAATAATCTTATATATGCAGATGATACCACTCTTATGGAAGAAAGCAAAAAGGAACTAAAGGGCCTCTTGTTGAAGCTGAAAGAGGAGAGTGAAAAACCTGGCTTAAAACTCAGCATTCAAAAACCAGGATTATGGCATCAGATCCCATCATTTCATGGAAAATAAAGGAGAAGCTATGGAAACAGTGACAGACTTTATTTTCTTGGGCTCCAAAATCACTGCAGATTGTGACTACAGCCATGAAATTAAATGGCTCTTGTTCTTTGAAGATAAGCTATGACCAACCTAGGCAGCATATTAAAAAGTAGAGAAATTACTTTGCTAATAAAGTTCTGTCTAGTCAAAGCTATGGCTTTGTAGTCATGTATGGATGTGAGAGTCAGACTATAAAGAAAGCTGAGTGCTGAAGAATTGATGCTTTTGAACTGTGGTGTTGGAAAAGACTCTTGAGAGTCCCTTGGAATGCAAGGTGATCAAAGCAATCAATCCTAAAGGAAATCAGTCCTGAATACTCATTGGAAGGACTGATGCTGAAGCTGAAGCTCCAATACTTTGGCCACTTGATGGGAAGAACTGACTCACTGGAAAATACCCTGATGCTGGGAAAGATTGAAGGCAGGAGGAGTAGGGGACCACAGAGGATGAGATGGTTAGATGGCATCACTGACTTGAAGGACATGAGTTTGAGAAGGCTCCAGGAGTTGGTGATGGAGAATGAAACCCAGGGTACTGCAGTCCATGGGGTTGCAAATAGTTGGACACGACTGAGCGATTGAGCTCAACTGAAAAATATAAATGGGCTTTCCCAGTGGCTCAGCAGTAAAGGATCCTCCTTCAATGCAGAAGACTTAGGAGACCTGGCTTCAGTCCTTGAATGGGGAAGATCTCCTGGAGGAGGGCATGCCAACCCACTACAGTATTCCTGGTTGGGAAGTCCTGTGAACAGAGGACCTGTAGAGCTATGGTCCATGGTGTTACAAAGGGTCAAATAGGACTGACTTGATCGAGCGCAAAAATGCAAGTATACATGGGTGAGTGAAAAACAAATTACAGACTGAAAGAAAAAAATGTAGATTATTAAATCATTATTCTTGTTCCAAGTATTATCCCAACTTACATTCTTAGAAATTTTATATATTAACAAGCACATGTATGTACACCCAACTCTTCTGTTGCCAAAAGCTTGTATGTCAAAGGTGCCCACACACACTTTGCTGAATTTCATCAAGTCTACTCTCACCTGAATTTCTTTTGAATTGCTTCTAAACAACTGATACACATTGCTGAAGAAAATATCCATAAAACAATTAAATATTCTTTACTATATCATCTTTTAAACTTTAATTCATTTATATGTCATTATGGTGTCCTAAACATGTTCACATTCTTTCATAAGAACCTATGATTTTTATATCATGTATTATGTCTACTATTGCTGCTCAAAAACATTGTGCTTTCACTCATTTCAGGTTTGTTGGCTTTCTTACGGAAAGGTTAGCTTGTTGCATGAATGAATTTTGGATAAATGAGACATTCTCTTTTTTGAATAGGGTATAGTTAGCAGTTTTTGTTGAAAACACCTCTGTCTGATTTCTTAAGGAAATAATTTCATAGAAACAATAAAGTCAAATGTGGTGATAACGAACATAATTATTTCAGAATAATTAGAGATATATCTTCTTTTGTCATTTACTTATTAATATCATCAAGCAGTCTTCTCACTGACAATATAATAATTTAGAGTTAATCTCCACAAGCCTTCTTGAATCATGTAGTTAGTTACGATAAAAAGCAACTAATTTCTGAGGTAAATTCCAGATCATCATAAAAACTTGGATGATGATCACTTAAGTATTTAGTCAATCAACTGTAATAAGAATACTATTGTTTTTATTAAAAATGAGCTTTTTAATACTGATCATTACTCAGTGTGAGATTCCTGCCAAGTGTGATCACAGGGAAATCCTTGGGATAAAAACTGAGTTCACGGAAATATCAGCAGTGCCTTAGAAAGGATTCAAGGAGAATTAGAACAGATTAGGACTAGATGTTGGAGAAGGCAATGGCACCCCACTCCAGTACTCTTGCCTGGGAAATCCCATGGACAGAGGAGCCTGGTAGGCTTCAGTCCATGTGGTCGCTAAGAGACTGACTCGACTGAGAGACTTCACTTTCACTTTTCACTTTCATGCACTGGAGAAGGAAATGGCAACCCACTCCAGTGTTCTCGCCTGGAAAATCCCAGGGACGGGCGAGCCTGGTGGGCTGTCGTCTATGGAGTCGCACAGAGTCGGACACGACTGAAGCGACTTAGCAGCAGTTAGAAGCAGGACTAGATGTATCTCCCCATGATTCTTATAGCTCACTTGCTGAAACTAAACTCAAATATACTGATTCTAAGGTGACAAAAAAAATCCATGGAAAATGAAACATATTTTAAAAACTTCATATGATTTAACTAACCTCACTGAAGCCATTAAATACTACCTTAGTCTGATATTTTCACATATTGGTGTATCACACTTCAGATGTTAAGTCCTAACAGGTCAGGAAATATACAGTTTTACTGCTTTTATTATTTTTGCTTTAACATGTAGTCCAGTACCCCAATTATGAGATTGTGATATTAGGATATTTTATTCACTTTAACTGACATTTATTGACTGGCCCTTGTGTATCAGACACTGTACTCATTTTAATTATACACACTTTCAACTCACCCTGAGCAATCTCTGCCTGAAGATTCATCATTTTTGATCAATGGGCTTCATCTAACCCCCTCTCACTTCTTCCAGTACATTATGTAAACTATCGCTTCATCCTAGATTTTCATACACTTCTTTTTGCGGCTTCATTTTTCTGCTTTAAAACACACAATTTCCTCATCAATATGTTACTTCTTTACCCTTTCAGAAATTTTTATGGAAATACACATTCAAATATGTATTGATCATCTATCACGTATCGTGGGCTCTTCTAGGTGCTTGAATTACATTATAAATGCAAAAAGTCTCTCCCTGAAATAGGAGATATCCTATTTGGTGGAAAGATACAATGTATTAAAGGTAGTAAATAATTTAAAGATCTACTATATTAATAGGTAATAAGTGCTTTAAAAAAAAAAACCTAGAGTAAGGGGTATAAAATGCTTGTGAATAAAGTAGAAGTGTTTGCAATTTTATCTCATATCATTAGTACTGGCTCCATAAAGAAAGCAACACATGTCAAAATGCTCGAAGGAGGTGCAAGGTATTCATCAGGATATTTGGGAACAGAACATTCCAGGAAGAAGAAACACTGGCCAGAGCAGCTGGAGTGCAGAGTGAATAAGGAGGAAAAGTACAGGAGGAGAGATCAGAGACATGCTGGAGGCTGCCATTTGGTTGGGATTTGTAGGCCATTGTATGGCTTTGGGATTTTTACTAGTAAGGTGAAGATCCAGTAAAGAATTTTGTCCAAAGGGGTAACATGAGAATACCCATGTCTTGGAATATAGAGCAAACTTGGTCCCATGGAGACTAGTTAGGACTCTCCTGTGTGAATGTGGGCAGGAGAAATCTTGGCTTAGGCCAGCATGGTGCTAAGAATTGCAGAGAAGTGGAAGAGGCTGAATTCTGGATGTATTTGTAAAGTAGAGAAGACAGCTTTGGATGCAGGGGATAAGAAAAGAAATGTTAAGAATGTCTCTAAAGTTTTGATGAAAGGGATTGAAAGGATCGGGTAGTCAGAAACTGGAAAGGAAGGAGAGGTGAAGTTATCTTGTTGGTTGGAAGAATTCAGGAGTTCAGTTTTAGACATGCTAAGTTCACCCAGAACTCCCACACTGGGCATAGATCCTGAGAAAATCATAATTCAAAAAGACACATGTACCCCAATGTTCATTGCAGCACTATTCACAATAGCCAGGGCATAGAGGCATCCTAAATGTCCATCTACAGATGAATGAAGAAAGAAGATGTGTGCATATATACAATGAAATATTACTCAGCCATAAAAAAATGAAATTGAAGGGGTATAGATAGACCTAGAGTCTGTCATGCAGAGTGAAGTCATAAAGAGAAAAATAAATATTATAGAATAATGCATATATGTGGAACCTAGAGAAGTAGTACAGATGATTCTATTTACAAGGCAGAAATAGAGATGCAGATGTAGAATGGACACAGAGGAAGGGGAGGATGGGACAAATTGAGAGACTATGACTCACATATACACACTGCTGCTGCTGCTGCTGCTAAGTCGCTTCAGTCGTGTCCGACTCGGTGTGACCCCAGAGACGGCAGCCCACCAAGCTCCCCCGTCCCTGGGATTCTCCAGGCAAGAACACTGGAGTGGGTTGCCATTGCCTTCTCCAGTGCATGAAAGTGAAAAGTGAAAGTGAAGTCACTCAGTCGTGTCTGACTCTTCTCGACCCCATGGACTGCAGCCCACCAGGCTCCTCTGCTTATGCGATTTTCCAGGCAAGAGGACTGGAGTGGGGTGCCATCGCCTTCTCCGACATATACACACTACCATGGATAAAATAGGTAGCAAATGGGCACATATATATAGCACAGGGAAGCAGCTTGGTGCTCTGTGATGACCTAGATGGGCAGGACTGGGGGGTTGGGAGGGAGGTCTAAGAGGGAGGGGCTACATGTACATATTTAGCTGTTGTACAGAAAGAAACTAGTAACATTGTAAGGCAATTATATTTCAATAATTTTTTTTAAATAAAGTATTTACTTCCAAGTGGAGAAATCATGCAGGCAGTTGGGTATACGACTCTAAGTTTCAGGCAAGAGTCTGGGCTTTAGAGATTATTTTAATGGTATTCAAAGCCAAAGACTGGATAAGATAACCAGGAACATGAGTAGACTGGGGAGAGGGAAACCAATCTACAACGTACTGGGGAAATTCTGCAGTAAGTGGTTGTGAAAAATATGTGGATGCAAAACAAAAATGTTATTTATTATCATTTCTGTTAGAACTTCCACAAAAAGAGGATTCAGGTATAATTAGCTAACTTGTAAGGTCAAGGAAATACTGGTGGTGGTACAGGAGAATAATACAGAGAAGGAAGATGTGAAGTGAAAGTGAAGTCGCTCAGTCGTGTCCGACTCTTTGTGACCCCATGGGCTGCAGCCTACCACGCTCCTCCATCCATGGGATTTTTCAGGCAAGAGTACTGGAATGGGTTGCCATTTCCTTCTCTAGTGGATCTTCCCGACCCAGGGGTTGAAACTGGGTCTCCTGCATTGTAGGCAGATGCTTTACCATCTGAGCCACCAGAGAAATCAGAAGGAAGATGGAATAACCAGTAAACATGTATTATTAAGATAACTTGCAATAGTGGGTGTCAACAGCCTAATTTCAAAGGTAAACTTTAAATCACTGGATTATCACTTGGTGGCAAATTTAAAATTCACTTTGACTATGAAGTGGTGGGAAAAAAAGTAAATTCACATATACATTCTTAATAATGAGGCAAAAGTAACTAAGAATAGATACAATCTTAAAAGATTATTTACACAGGGACAATGATTAGATTAATTTTAGGTTTATTTCTGATGAATAAAGATACCAGGAGACAATATAAGTATTTTCAAAGAAAAAATAACTATTAGAAATATTATGTCTATTAAAATCATACAAGACTGTAACAAAATTAAAGACATTTTATAAACACAAATACTGAGAAAGCATTTTAAGTGTAAAGTCCTGTTTTAAAAAATCAATGAAAGAACAGCTTTAAAAAGAGAATGTATAGACAATTGAAAACAATGATGAACAAAGCAAAAATTTTAAAAGTAGTAAAGTTTTAAAAGCGAATTCATTAATATGCAAAAAGATGATAAAAACTATAAAATACCATAACCTTAACAAGATTTGACATGTATTCACCCCACTTATAAAGCAGGCACATGTCTACATTATCACAAAGGAAGAAAGAAATGTCTGCTCTTTATATCTCTTTATTTATTTTTACTTTGTTTTCTTTTGCACTCTCATTTAATAAATATGTTCTACATTTTTAAGAAATGCAACACGATTTCTATATTTCAGATATTTCTTTAAGCACTTTAGATATCCTTTGTTGTAATTTCAGCAAAAAAATGTTAAAAATTTAACATTTTTAAGGTAATATATCAGTACTTTTTATAGGAAGAATAATCCCAATATCCAGGAATACAGAAAGCTTAAATCTCCAACTTTTTTCCAACCATGAACACCCAGTATTATTTATGTTTTTACAGTCAATTGTAATTTATACACACATTTGACAACTATTTTGTTCATTAGCAGGTTTAGTTTTCCACTCCTCTCTGGTTTTAGTTTTAACTGGAGGATATTTTTAGTACTTTAAAAATTATGCCCAGGAAACCACAACCTTTCTAAATTTGTTCATCTAAATGTCTACTTTCCTCAGATGTAAAATTTGAGATAGGAAATTATTTTTTGCAATAATTGAACACATTTCATGACCTTTTGGCATCTTCTATTGATAAGTAAAGTCTGTAGTTAGCCCACATTTCTTCTCTCCGTGGTAGTTGTTCAGATTTGCCTTGCTTTTCTATTTCACTATGGCTCTTTTCCGGTGGCATTTACTTTGTTAGTCTTGCTCAGTACTTAATGTGTTTCTTCCATCAGAAAAGTCTTTTTTCTTTCAGCATTTTATAATACATATACCAAATTCTCTTTAAATATTGACTTCCTTCCCAATCTTTAGTTACGCCTTCAACTTCTGTTGTCTTACTCTTCCTTTCTCCTTCCCTTAAGGCACTGATATTTTCATATATTTTTATCTTTGTGCTGTATTTTGGTGATTTCCTCATAAATTTATCATTTCTATTTGTAGTAAATCTTAATTAACTTTTGATCAAACACTCTGAGGTTTATTAGGTTTATTTTTCTTTTCTTTTTTTTTTTAAATTTTACTTTACAATTCTGTATTGGTTTTGTCATACATTGACATGAATCCACCACGGGTGTACATGCATTCCCAAACATGAAACCCCCTCCCACCCCCTTCCCCACAACATCTCTCTGGGTCATCCCCGTGTACCAGCCCCAAGCGTGCCGTATCCTGCATCAGACATAGACTGGCAATTCGATTCTTACATGATATTATACATGTTTCAATGCCATTCTCCCAAATCATCTCACCCTCTCCCTCTCCCTCTGAGTCCAAAAGTCTGCTATACACATCTGTGTCTTTTTTGCTGTCCTGCATACAGGGTCATCATTGCCATCTTTCTAAATTCCATATATATGTGTTAGTATGCTGTATTGGTGTTTTTCTTTCTGGCTTACTTCACTCTGTATAATCGGCTCCAGTTTCATCCATCTCATCAGAACTGATTCAAATGTATTCTTTTTAATGGCTGAGTAATACTCCATTGTGTATATGTACCACAGCTTTCTTATCCATTCATCTGCTGATGGACATTTAGGTTGTTTCTATGTCCTGGCTATTATAAACAGTGCTGCGATGAACATTGGGGTACATGTGTCTCTTTTTCTTAATGGATATATTCTTTATATTAGAAGATCTGTTTTGACTTGATTTAAAAATTGTTTCTGTTCTGTAGAATGTCTTTTTCATTTATCTTTTCCATTACTGTGCAGGAGCTCTTTAGTTTAATGTAGCTCCACTTGTTTATTGTATGCTTATTCTTTTGATGTCTTATCCAGAAAAATATATTGTTAACACTAATGTCAAGGATATTTTTTTCATAAGGCTACTTCTAGGAGTTGTATGGTTTCAGGTCTTATACTTAATTCTTCGATCCACTTTGAGTTAATTTTTGTGAATGATATAAAACAAAACTCCATTGTCATTTTCTTGCGTGTGGATAACCAGTTTTACCAACACTATTTATTGATGAGACTACCCTTTCTTCATTGTATGTTCTTGGCACCTTTGTGAAAACTTATTGAATCATAAATATGTGGACTTGTGTTGGAACTGTTTATTCTATTTCATCAATCTGTTTTGTGTGTATTAGTCACTCAGCCATGTCTGACTTTTTGTGACCTCATGGATCATAGCCTGCCAGGCTCCTCTGAACATGGAATTCTCCAGGCAAGAATATTGGAGTGGTTAGCCATTCCCTTCTCCAAGGGATCTTCCCAACCCAGGGATCAAACCCAGGTCTCCTGCATTGCAGGTGGATTCGTTACTGTCTGAACCACGAGGGAACTATGTGCCTGTAAAAGGCACTGTATCTGATAAAGGGTTAATATCCAAAATATGTAAAGGTTTCATACAGTTCAATAGCAAAATAATAATAATAATAATAAAATTAAAATGGGCCAGAAACCTGAAAAAAATCTTTTGCAAAGAAGATATACAAATGGCCAGTATATATATGAAAAGGTGCTCAAATTTACTTACCATCAGGGAAAGGCAAATAAAAATGACAAAGAGATACTACCTTACACCTGTTAAGATGGCTATAATCAAAAAGACAAAAATAACAAATATTGGCGAAGATGTGGAGAAAACACTGTTGGTAAGAATGTAGAATGATTCAGACATTATGGAAAATAGATCTTTTAATCAGAAAATTAAATACTGAATGTTATATGATCCAGTAACCCCACTCTTGGGTATATATTCAGAGTAGGCATGGCAACCTACTCAGTATTCTTGCCTGGAGAATCACATGGATGGAGGAGCCTGGCAGGTTACCATCCACAGGATCACAAAGAGTCACAATGACTGAAGCAATTTAGCATGTGAATTCAAGTGGGCCTTAGAAAGCATCACTACGAACAAAGCTAGTGGAGGTGATGGAATTCCAGTTGAGCTATTTCAAATCCTAAAAGACAATGCTGTGAAAGTGCTGCACTCAATATGCCAGCAAATTTGGAAAACTCAGCAGTGGCCACAGGACTGGAAAAGGTCAGTTTTCATTCCAATCTCAAAGAAAGGCAATGCCACAGAATTATCAACCTACATCACAATTGCACTCATCTCACACACTAGTAAAGTAATGCTCAGAATTCTCCAAGCCAGGCTTCAGCAATACGTGAACTGTGAACTTCCAGAAGTTCAATCTGGATTTAGAAATGGCAGAGGAACCAGAGGTCAAATTGCCAACATCCGGTGGATCATGGAAAAAGCAAGAGAGTTCCAGAAAAACATCTATTTCTGCTTTATTGACTGTGCCAAAGCCTTTGACTGTGTGGATCACAATAAACTGTGGAAAATTCTGAAAGAGGTGGAAATACCAGACCACCTAACCTGCCTCTTGGGAAATCTATTCATATGAGGGTCAGGAAGCAACATTTAGGACTGGACATGGAACAACAGACTGGTTCCAATAGGAAAAGGAATATGTCAAGGCTGCATATTGTCATCCTATTTATTTAACTTATATGCAGAATACATCATGAGAAACAGTGGTTTGGATGAAGCCCAAGCTGGAATCAAGACTGCCGGGAGAAATATCAGTAACCTCAGATATGCAGATGACACCATCCTTATGGCAGAAAGTGAAGAAGAACAAAAGAGCTTCTTGATGAAAGTGAAAGGAGAGAGTGAAAAAGTTGACTTAAAGCTCAACATTCAGAAGACAAAGATCATGGCATTTGGTCCCATCACTTCATGGCAAATAGATGGGGAAACAGTGGCTGATTTTATTTTGGGGGGCTCCAAAATCACTGCAGATGGTGTCTGTAGTCATGAAATTAAAAGACACTTACTCCTTGGAAGGAAAGTTATGATCAACTGAGACAGCATATTAAAAAGGAGAGACATTACTTTGTCAACAAAGGTCCGTCTAGTCAAGGCTATGGTTTTTCCAGTGGTCAGGTATGAATGTCAGAGTTGGACTGTAAAGAAAGATGAGTGCCAAAGAATTGATGCTTTTGAACTGTGGTGTTGGAGAAGACTCTTGAGAGTCCCTTGGACTTCAAGAGATCCAACCAGTCCATCCTAAAGGAGATCAATCCTGGGTGTTCACTGGAAAGACTGATGTTGAAGCTGAAACTCCAGTACTTTAGCCATCTGATGTGAAGGGCTGATGCATTTGAAAAGAACTTGTTGCTGGGGAAAATTGAGTGCAGGAGGAAAAGGGGATGACAGAGGATGAGATGGTTGGATGGCATCACTGACTCAATGGACATGAGTTTGGGTAAACTCTGGGAGTTGGTGATTGACCGGAAGGCCTGGCCTCCTACAGTCCATGGGCTTACTAAGATTTGGACATGACTGAGCGACTGAACTGAACTGAGGAAATGAAATCCTGCTGTTTGCAACAACATGAATGAAGCTAGAGGAGATTATGCTCAAAAAATTATCCAGAAAGAAGACTATATAAAATTCATTCCAAGTTATATTGTGAAAAAGTAAATCCAAGGTAGATTCCTGTGTTTTCATAATTGTAAAAGTAAATGATTTTAATAACTGCATAGGTGTAATGAAGAACATTGTAGGACATTGTAGAACAATGTAGAACATTTCTGAGTAAGAGAATGCACCTGAGGATACTCCATGTTCATATTCAGGACACATTCTACCTTTACTTGTCTCAATAGTTTAGTGATGTAATCCAGATCTGGGTTCTTCCCACCTCTCTGATCTGCCATCTAAAGTGTGATCCCCTCCTATTCCAGCTCAGCCTGCTTCTTCCCCAGTTTGTAGTACAGATTCAGAAGTTCTAAGTTTTATAACCAGACATGAGAACAGCCAGAGCAAAAGAAGCCATCAGTTTTCACCACATGTGACTCTATTCTCTACACTTTTTTCCCCAGAGCCTTGTAATTAGTACTGAATGTTTCTAACTTAAGAAAAATCTATTTTGGTATTTTCCTATTAAACTGAAGCAATATAGAAATGTTAGAAATGAGAGCAGTTTATCAATCAACAATAGATCCATCAACGATAGACATGTAAGTTGCCAAATAAGCCATCATGTTCAATCTGTTGTTTGTGTGACAAAAACTTGAAAAAACATTTGCCTGCACTGATACTATGCAATCAAAGAATTTATCTTAAAATGTCATTAGTATAGAGGATTAAAGGGAGGAACAATGGTGAAAACTAAGAAGTACTGAAAAAAAAAAAAACAAGCTATGGATGGCAGTGAGTTTGCTAATGACAAGCCTGTTTTTTGTATATTCTGTTCTAGCTCCTTTGAATATTTTCATGATATATGTAGGAGGCTGATTTGCCAAAGTAATTAATCATGTAATGACTACACTTGAGTGTTCAATTACAGTCTTTATGCTTGATTACTCTTTGTAATAAATACCATTGCTAGTTCTTTTTGCTCCTTTTGCCCTGGGCAAGAAGTCCAGGATGTAAACAGAAAAGACAGCTATAACCAATGTGCAGATGGAATACTTTTTCTAAAGTAGGTGTAAGAACATAATTTTCAATGTCAGAAATATTCGTTTGTTTAGTGAAGCTAAAAGCACATAAACATTTACTAAATGTATAACTTCACTGCACTATCATCAGGTCTTTACCACCATATTTCCATTTTATTATTAATATATATATATCTTAAAATGATTTTTAAAAGTCTCTTACTTTTTCTCAAATGGTAAAGTTTTGTACTTTCAATATTTAAGGTCAAAAATTATTCATAAACGCATCATCATTTTTCTTAGAATAACCTCTCATAAGAACATCTCATCAGGCTTCTAAAAATGTATATATTTCACTTATACATCAATCGTTTTAAGATTATAATTTGTCCTAATACTGGAAAGGAAATCCACACCCACTCCCCTTCTCTAGGAAGCACTCTTTCTTCATTTCAAATAGAATTTGGTCAATTTCTTTATCAAATGTTTCCTAAGATTTGCCGTTTCACAGGCACTGTTCTAAGTGTTAGAAATAACACAATGAATACGAGAGACAAATATCTCTGATACTGCGGAGCATACACGTTAGTGTAATAAAATACGTATAAGACAATAAAAATATGTATTTTTTAAAGTGGCAGTATGAATTTTGGAGGAAACTAAATCACATGTCATCTAGGCAATACAGGAGGTTGCATTTTTAAACAAAGTGTTAAAAGAATGCTTCACTGAGAAAGTTGTATTTTAGTAAATTTCTGCCCATTTAAATTACTAGCCTACTTTCTCCCTTATATCAGGACCTTGACTGGTACCAGTGGTTGTCCGTGTCCTTCAATTATAGGATTTGGGGGTTGGTTTAATCATGGTGCTGTTGAACATCTGGTTAAAGGAAAACAGGATAATAATAATCTGTGGTGGAAACTGGCATCAAAATAAATCAAATTGTTCCTTGTGTTTAACTGTAATACATGACAATGGAAACAAGTTTCCCAGGGAAAGCTCTGATTAATAAATGATCAGCTCAGTTCATGAGTTCACAACCAGACAGCTTCCACTGTAGAAACAAAATAATCTATGTTTTGCGGTTTCACAGTCAAATTTTTCACCATTAAATCAAAAATTTAACTGTGCTACTTACAGAATTAGAAGGCTAATTTAAGTTATAATCGTGCTCAGTTTCTCACATGAAAGTTGGGGATTTGATGGGGAAGTACAAGGGCCAAGATCTTTAGAATGAAGACATTTACCAGGCCCTACTTATGCCGAGAATGTTGTGCACTCAGTCACCCTGGCTCCTTTGTCTGCGGAAGTAGCTGTTGATCTATGTCTAAATAGCCTCGCCTCCATAAAAAAGAACAAAATTGGGTCATTTGGAGAGACATGGAAGGACCTAGCTATCATCATGCAGAGTGAAGTAAGTAAGAGAAAAACAAACATGGTATAATCAGAAAAAATTGGCATCAACAATCTATACCAATTTACAAAGCAGAAATAGAGACATCGACATAGAAAACACACCTATGGATACCAAGGAGAAATCAGGGCATGGAACAAATTGGGAGATTGGGATTGACAATTGTACATTATTGATACTATGTCCAAAATAGATAACTAATGAGAACCTGCTCTATAGCACAGGGAACGCTACTCAATGCTCTGTGGTGGCCTAAGAGTGAGAGTGTTAGTCGCTCAGCCTTGTCTGACTCTTTGCAACCCCATGGACTGTAGCCTGCCAGGCTCCTCTATCCATGGCATTCTCCAAGCAAGTCTAGAGGAGTGGTTGCCATTCCAGTCTCAAGGGGATCTTCCCAACCCAGGGATCAAACTCTGGTCTCCTGCATTGCAGGAAGCTTCTTTACAGTCTGAACCACAAGAGAAGCCTGTAAATGGAAAGGAAATAGAAAAAAGAGGATACATATGTATATGTATAGCTGACTCAGTTTGCCTTACAGTGGAAACAAACACAATACTGTAAGGCAACTATACTCCAATAAAACTTTAAAAAAATAAAGAGTTACCTCATTTTGCTGAAAACTCTAAATCTTACCTGAGCATGTGTCTTATAAAGAGGTAATAATTCTCCTCAAGCCTACCACCATTGTCCCTTGTTGGCACCAAGCTCACAGCTAAAGAATTACATAAGCATGATAGAGGGGGCCAGACACATACTATGATCCAGGAGGAAATAACTGACACACAAAACAGTCCCCACATTTTGCAAATATATGTCAACAGAAACCTCAGGAACAGGTGTATGAGTGGATTTTAAGAATGCCAGACTAAGAGTGGAATAAAACATCAGGATCAGATGGCTTCACAGCTGAATTCTACCAAAAATTTAGAGAAGAGCTAACACCTATTCTACTCAAACTCTTCCAGAAAATTGCAGAGGAAGGTAAACTTCCAAACTCATTCTATGAGGCCACCATCACCCTAATACCAAAACCTGACAAAGATGCCACAAAAAAACTACAGGCCAATATCACTGATGAACATAGAGGCAAAAATCCTTAACAAAATTCTAGCAATCAGAATCCAACAACAGATTAAAAAGATCATACACTATGATCAAGTGAGCTTTATCCCAGGGATGCGAGGATTCTTCAATATCTGTAAATCAATCAATGTAATACACCATATTAACAAATTGAAAAATAAAAGCCATATGATTATCTCAATAGATACAGAGAAAGCCTTTGACAAAATTCAGCATCCATTTATAATAAAAACTCTCCAAAAAGCAGGAATAGAAGGGACATACCTCAACATAATAAAAGCTATATATGACAAACCCACAGCAAACATTATCTTCAATGGTGAAAAATTGAAAGCATTTCCCCTAAAGTCAGGAACAAGACAAGGGTGCCCACTTTCATCACTACTATTCAACATAGTTTTGGAAGTTTTGGCCACAGCAATTAGAGAAGAAAAATAAATAAAAGGAATCCAAATTGGATAAGAAGAAGTAAAACTCTCACTGTTTTCAGAAGACATGATCCTCTACATAGAAAACCCTAAAGACTCTGCCAGAAAATTACTAGAACTAATCAATGAATATAGTAAAGTTTCAGGATATAAAATCAACACAGAAATCCCTTGCATTCCTATACACTAATAATGAGAAAATAGCCAAAGCAATCTTGAGAAAGAAGACTGAAACTGGAGGAATCACCCTGCCTGACTTCAGGCTCTACTACAAAGCCACAGTCATCAAGACAGTATGGTACTGGCATAAAGACAGAAATATAGACCAATGGAACAAAATAGAAAGCCCAGAGATAAATCCACGCACCTAGGGACAGCTTATTTTTGACAAAAGAGGCAATAATATACAATAGAGAAAAGACAATCTGTTCAACAAATGGTGCTGGGACAACTGGTCAACCACTTGTAAAAGAATGAAACTAGAACACTTTCTAACATCACACACAAAAATAAACTCAAAATGGATTAAAGATCTAAATGTAAGATCAGAAACTATAAAACTGCTAGAGGAGAACATAGGCAAAACACTCTCTGACATAAATCACAGCAGGATCCTCTATGACCCACCTCCCAGAATACTGGAAATAAAAGCAAAAATAAATGGGACCTAATCAAATTAAAAGTTTCTGCACAACAAAGGAAACTCTAAGCAAGGTGAAAAGACAGCCTTCAGAATGGGAGAAAATAATAGCAAATGAAGCAACTGACAAACAACTAATTTCAAAAATACACAAGCAACTCCTGCAGCTCAATTCCAGAAAAATAAATGACCCAATCAAAAAATGGGCCAAAGAACTAAACAGACATTTCTCCAAAGATGACATACAGATGGCTAACAAACACATGGAAAGATGCTCAACATCACTCACTATCAGAGAAATGCAAATCAAAACCACAATGAAGTACCATTTCATGCCAGTCAGAATGGCTGCTATCCAAAAGTCTACAAGCAATAAATGCTGGAGAGGGTGTGGAGAAAAGGGAACCCTCTTACACTGTTGGTGGGAATGCAAACTAGCACAGCCACTATGGAGAACAGTGTGGAGATTCCTTAAAAAACTGGAAATAGAACTGCCTTATGACCCAGCAATCCCACTACTAGGCATACACACTGAGGAAACCAGAATTGAAAGAGACACGTGTTCCCCAGTGTTCATCGCAGCACTGTTTATAATAGCCAGGACATGGAAGCAACCTAGATGTCCATAGCAGATAAATGGATAAGAAAGCTGTGGTACATATACACAATGGAATATTACTCAGCCATTAAAAAGAATACATTTGAATCAGTTCTAATGAGGTGGATGAAACTGGAGCCTATTATACAGAGTGAAGTAAGCCAAAAAGTAAAACACCAATACAGTATGCTAACACATATATATGGAGATGGTAATGATAACCCTGTATGCGAGACAGCAAAAGAGACACAGATGTATAGAACAGTCTTTTGAACTCTGTGGGAGAGGAAGTGGGTAGGATGATTTGGGAGAATGGCATTGAAACATGTATGATATCATCTATGAAACGAATCGCCAGTCCAGGTTCAATGCATGATACAGGATGCTTGGGGCTGGTGCACTGGGATGACCCAGAGGGATGGTACAGAGAGGGAGATTGCGGGGGGTGGGGGGGTTTCAGGATGGGGATCACGTGTATAACCATGGCAGATTCATGCTGATGTATGGTAAAACCAATACAATATTGTAAAGTAATTTGCCTCCAATTAAAATAAATAAATTTATATTAAAAAAAGAGAATCATGGCATGTAAACTAATGTCAAATCCTAAATGATGATGCTCTTAATTGCTGCAGTCAATATGTCAGCAAATTTGAAAAACTCAGGCATGAACACAGGACTGGAAAAGCTCTGTTTTCATTCCAATCCCAAAGAAAGGCAATGCCAAAGAACATACAAACTACCACACAATTGCACTCATCTCACACACTAGCAAAGAAATGCTCAAAATTCTCCAAGCCAGGCTTCAACAACATATGAACCATGAATTTACAGATATACAAGCTGTATTTGGAAAAGGCAGAGGAACCAGAGATCAAATTGTCAACATTCGTTGGATCACTGAAAAAGCAAGAGAGTTCTAGAAAAACATATATTTCTGCTTTATTGACTACAGCAAAGCCTTTGACTGTGTGGCTCACATCAAACTATGAAACATTCTTAAAGAGATGGGAATATAAGACCACCCGACCTGCCTCCTGAGAAATATATATTCAGGTCAAGAAGCAACAGTTAGAACTGGACATGGAACAAGAGACTGGTTCCAAATAGGAAAAAGAGTACATCAAGGCTGTATATTGGCACCCTGCTTATTTAACTTATATGCAGAGTACATCACGTGAAATGCCCAGCTAGATGAAGTGCAAGCTGGAATCAAGATTGCCAGGAGAAATAGCAATAACTTCAGATATGCAGTTGACACCACCCTTATGGCAGAAAGTGAAGAAGAACTAAAGAGCCTCTTGATGAAGGTGAAAGAGGAGAGTGAAAAAGTTGGCTTAAAACTCAACATTCAGAAAACTAAGATGTGATCTGGTCCCATCACTTCATTGCAAATAGATGGGTAATCAATGGAAACATTGACAGACTTTATTTTGGGGGGCTCTAAAATCACTGCAGATGTTGACTGCAGCCATGTTATTAAAAGATGCTTGCTCCTTGGAAGAAAATTTATAACCAACCTACACAGCATATTAAAAAGCAAAGGCATTACTTTACCAACAAAGGTCCATCCATCTAATCAAACCTATGATTTTTCCAGTAGTCATATGTGGATGTAGAGTTGGACTATAAAGAATGCTGAGTGATGAAGAATTGATGCTTTTGTACTGTAGTATTAGAGAAGACTCTTGAGAATCCCTTGGACAGCAAGGAGATCAAACCAGTCAATCCTAAAGGAAATCAGTCCTGAATATTCTTTGGAAGGACTAATGCTGAAGCTGAAATTCCAATACTTTGGCCACCTGATGAAAAGAACTGACACATTTGAAAAGACCTTGATGCTGGAAAAGATTGAAGGCAGGAGGAGAAGGGGATGACAGAGGATATGATGGTTTGGAGGCATCACCGACTCAGTGGATGTAATTTTGAGCAAGATCTGGGAGTTGGTGATGGACAGGGAAGCCTGGCATGCTGCAGTCCATTAGGTCTCAAAGAACTGGACACAACTAAGCAACAGAGATCAAATTGCCAACATCTGCTGGATCATCAAAAAGCAAGAGAGTTCCAGAAAAACATCTATTTCTGCTTTATTGACTATGCCAAAGCCCTTGACTGTGTGGATCACAATCAACTGTGGAAAATTCTGAAAGAGATGGGAATACCAGACCACCTAACCTGCCTCTTGAGAAACCTATATGCAGGTCAGGAAGCAACAGTTAGAACTGCACATGGAACAACAGACTGGTTCCAAATAGGAAAAGGAGTACGTCAAGGCTGTATATTGTCACCCTGCTTATTTAACTTATATGCAGAGTACATCATGAGAAACGCTGGACTGGAAGAAACACAAGCTGGAATCAAGATTGCCGGGAGAAATATCAATAACCTCAGATATGCAGATGACACCACCCTTATGGCAGAAAGTGAAGAGGAACTAAAAAGCCTCTTGATGAAAGCAAAAGAGGAGAGTGAAAAAGTTGGCTTAAAACTCAACATTCAGAAAATGAAGATCATGGCATCTGGTCCCTTCACTTCATGGGAAATAGATGGGGAAACAGTGGAAACAGTGTCAGATTTTATTTTGGGGGGCTGCAAAATCACTGCAGATGGTGATTACAGCCATGAAATTAAAAGATGCTTACTCCTTGGAAGAAAAGTTATGATCAACCTAGATAGCATATTGAAAAGCAGAGACATTACTTTGCCGACTAAGGTCCGTCTAGTCAAGGCTATGGTTTTTCCAGTGGTCATGTATGGATGTGAGAGTTGGACTGTGAAGAAAGCTGAGCGCCGAAGAATTGATGCTTTTGAACTGTGGTGTTGGAGAAGACTCTTGAGAGTCCCTTGGACTGCAAGGAGATCCAACCAGTCCACTCTGAAGGAGATCAACCCTGGGATTTCTTTGGAAGGAATGATGCTAAAGCTGAAACTCTAATACTTTGGGCACCTCATGTGAAGAGTTGACTCATTGGAGAAGACTCTGATGCTGGGAGGAATTGGGGGCAGGAGGGGAAGGGGACGACAGAGGATGAGATGGCTGGATGACATCACTGACTCGATGAACGTGAATTTGAGAACTCCGGGAGTTGGTGATAGACAGGGAGGCCTGGTGCTGCGATTCATGGGGTCTCAAAGAGTCAGACACGACTGAGCAACTGAACTGAACTGAACTGTAGCAACTGAACTGATCTGAACCTAATGTCCAGACTTAAATCACAAAATAATTTAACCCTCTTGGTTAAAATGGAAACTAGAATGCTGTCATCTTAATTTTAAAAATTTGTCCAGGTTTCTAATTTCAGTTATTCCTTCTGACAGCCTTAGAAATCACCACCTATGATTCTCACAACACAGTGGGAAAAAAAAAAGGATAAATGAATGAAAATCAACAACTCTTCTTAGGCCTATCAGAGAACTGATGTCACAGCACAAATTGACAACCCCGAATTTGAAAGGATGGGAAAATATAGAGAATCACAGCTGAGATCAGCTATCTTGGAGCACAAACTGCTACAGTCAAGAATTGGTAGAACATTTAAGTAGCAATTTTGACAAATTGCTGGAGGTTGAATGGATACTAGCTTTATAGGAAGAAACAACTGGGAGCCTAGTCTTAGTGAGGTCCTGACACATTCATGGGTTTTATTGACAGAAACTTGAAAACTTAAAGGCTGAAAGTGTTCTAATATCAGAAAAAAGACAAGTGCACCCACTATCATAAAACCAATTCAATATGGTATTATAATTCCTAGTAAGAGCAATCGGACAAGAGAGAAAAAGAAAAGGCATTCAATTATAAAGTAGTAGATAAAATTACCTCTGCAGATGATATGCTTTTATATATACTAAATATTAAAGGCTCCATCAAAAATTGTTGGAACTAATTGACAAAAACAGTAAAGCTGCAGTAAACAAATAAATATACAGAAATCAGTGTGTTTCCATACAATGGTGATAAAATACCTCAAAAAGAAAGAAAGAAAATGATCCCACTCACAACCATATCAAAAATTAAAATAAAATACCTAAGGATAAATTTAAGCAAGAAAATGAAATACTTGTACACTGAAACTCTGAGACTTTGATGAAAGAAATTGAAAGCAAATAAATGAAAAGATATCCTGTCTTCATAGAGGAGAAGAATATCATTTATATACCCATACTATTCAAAACCATCCATCAATCTAATGTAATTCCTATCAAATCATTTTATGGTACATTTCACAGGAATATAAATAAATTCAAAGTTCATGTAGAACCACAAAGACCCTGAATAGCCAAAGCATTCTTGAGAAAGGGAAACAAAGCTAGAGACATGACACTGCCTTTCAAACAACATTACAAAGCTATAGTAATAAAATCAGTATGGTGCCAGCATGAAGATACACACATAGTCCAAAGAGGACAGAATTGACAGCCCAGAAATAAACCATCATATATAGTAAAATAATACTGGACAAGAGAGCAAATTATACTCAAAGGGGAAAGGATAGCCTCTCCAGTAAATGATGCTGGGAAAACTGGCTAAAAACACATGTTAATTTGCAGTCAACTAACAGTGGAAACAGTCTCAGACTTTATATTTTTGGGCCCCAAAATCACTGCCTATGGTGACTGCAGCCATGAAATTAAAAGACGCTTACTCCTTGGAAGGAAAGTTATGATCAACCTAGATAGCATATTCAAAGCAGAGACATTACTTTGCCAAAAAAAGTCCGTCTAGTCAAGGCTATGGTTTTTCCAGTGGTCATCAGAGTTGGACTGTGAAGAAAGCTGAGGGCTGAAGAACAGATTCTTCTGAACTGTGGTGTTGGAGAAGACTCTTGAGAGTCCCTCGGACTGCAAGGAGATCCAACCAGTCCATTCTGAAGGAGATCAGCCCTGGAATTTCTTTGGAAGGAATGATGCTAAAGCTGAAACTCCAGTACTTTGGCTACCTCATGTGAAGACTTGACTCATTGGAAAAGACTCTGATGCTGGGAGGGATTGGGGGCAGGAGGATGAGGATGGCTGGATGGCATCACAGACTCAATGGACGTGAGTCTGATTGAACTCCAGGAGTTGGTGATGGACAGGGAGGCCTGGTGTGCTGCGATTCGCAAAGAGACGGACACGACTGAGCGACTGAACTGAAGTGAACTGAACTGATGAGTAATATGTTAAGGAGTCTAATAAAGGTATACAAGAGGACACATGCTCGAATAGATGGGAGTTTTCATAGAGAAATGACAACTCCAAGAAAATGAAAAGCAATGATGAAAATCAAATATTCTAATGTAAATAAAAATGTATTTGTTTGGGGCTCATCAATAGACTGGACATGGCCAAAATAAAAATCAGTGAGCTTCAAGTTAGATGAGTCAAAACTTTCCAGCCTGATATGCAGGGATAAAAAATACTGAAAAGGAAAATATAAAAGAACATGCAAGAAGAGTGGAATAATTACAAAAGATACAGAGGCAGACCTGGGTGATACTGTAGGTTTAGTTCCAGACCATTACAATAAAGTGAATATTGAAATAAAGCAAATCACACAGATTTTTAGGCTTTTGATTGTTTATAAAAATTATATTTACACTTTACTATAATCTATTAAGTGTATAATAGTGTTATATCTAAAAATATATACATACCATAAAATACTTAACTGCTAAAAAATGCTAACCAGCATCTGAGGCTTCAGCAAGTCATAGTAGTAACAAAGATCATTTATCACAATAATAACAAAGCTTAAAATATTGCAAGAATTACCAAAATGTGACACAGAGGCATGAAGTAAGAAATGTTATTAGAAAAATGGTTCTGATAGTAATGATCTAAGCAGGGTCACCACAAACCTTCAATTTGTTGAAAAAAAAATCATTATCTGCAAAGCAAAATAAAGCAAAGAATAATAAAATGAGGTATGCCTATAATATTTATAGAATAGAAACACTAGAAGGTGAAAGACAAAAAGGAGGAGAAGGAATATTTGAAGTACTAATGACTGAGAACTTTTCAAAGCTAATTAAAGATGTCAAAAAACAGATCCAGGAAATTCACAGAAAACCAAACAAGTATCAACAATTTTGCATACAGTTGTATCATACTTAACCTGAAGAAAACGAAAGACAATGAGAAAATGTTGAAGTAGGAGAAAAAAAAAATCACACCTTACCAATAATGAAAAAGGGCTAAGAAATAATCAGACTTCATATCAGAAACTATGCAAAAAGAAGAAGGAGAAGAATGAAGTATTTAAACTGTTGATAGCACCCAAATTGGAAACAAATAAGATATTATTTAAAATATGAATGGATAAACTATGGTACTACTATACATTGGAATATATTTATCAAAATCAAGAAATGGGCTATCAAGCCATAAAAAGACATAGAGTAACTCTAAATGTATATTGCTGAGCGAAAGAAACATTATACATTTGTCAACATCTTTAGGACTTAACAGCAAAGAGAAAGTTTGGGTATATAACTTAAAAGAAAAAAAATAATTTAGGGTGTTGTGGGATCTGCAGAAAGACTACAGCCTGTGAAAAAAGAAGCTATCTGCACTGCACATGAATTAAATAGCCACACCAAAGAGAGCTGAAGGAAAAGTGCTGACCACAGTAGCTTTGGAAATGAATGAAGTATGTAAAACTAAGGTGGCACTAGTAGTAAAGAACCTGCCTGCCAATGCAGGAGACATAAGAGATGTGGGTTTGACCCCTGGGTTGGGAAGATCTGGAGGAGGGCATGACAACCCACTCCAGTATTCTCACCTGGAGAATCTCCATTGACAGAGGAGCCTGGCAGGCTGAAGTCCAAGGGGGTGCAGAGTTGGATACAACTGAAACAACATAGCAAGCATGCATGTACAACTAAAGTCTAAAGGCATTGAACACAATCTCTGTCTATTACTTGAAAATGTTCTCCATGGAGGTACAGATTAATAATTCTGATACTCCTGGACGCCCACTAACTGTTATGCTGGCATTGACCAAATAAGGAAATGGATGGGGGTATTGTGAGAGCCAATTGAAGTGGAACTTTACAGATAAGCAAGCAGAGGCTGTTAGAATGATCCATGAGGTGATGGGTTAGATTTGAAGACAGTAAGAACTCATGCTTAACTTAATATATATGTGGTTCAATATAAATATTTTTAGATACATGTATATGCACAGGTTAGTATACACACATATATTTTTGCTCTGTGTGCTGAAAGGGCCTAGAAGCTACAATATTTCTCCAGCAATCCACACACTGAGGGCTTCTTTGAGAAATAACTGATTATGAGACAGATGGGGGAAAATACAAGATGAGTCTGGAGCATCCCACAGTGTTATCAAGTAAGAATTTGCTCAAAAAACTGTAATTCTTAGAGTATGTCAAAGGCACACAAAAGCCATCTGAAAGAGTTCACAGTGGCTAAAGCTAGAACAATTTGAGTGATAAATAATAAAGAAGTACTGGATTTTAACCCAAAGTATAAGATAAATATCTATGAGTTCATATGGGAGGAGAGGGAAATCTCCATGCATATGAAATTCAGATAATCTATTAATATATAAACACTTCATCCTAACCTTAAAGAGTAATGTGACTCCCCACTTGGGCAATATGCAGTTTACTTCCTCTAAAAAAGTGAAGTCTGAAATGTGGAGTGTGGAGAAACCTGACAAATACAACCTCAGTCAGTTAATCAAGGTCACTATCAGCATAGATAAATCATGTTAATATATGTACCCTTTATATGAGTGGCAAAATGGTGTTTTTCTTCTATGTTCTTTGTCCCAAATCCATATCTTCATTCTAACCATGAGAAACATCAGACAAATTCCAACAAAACATCCTAAATATACCCAACCTGACTCCCAGAAACTATCAAGGTCGTCAAATACAACGAAATTCTGAGAAACTGTACAGTCAAGAGAAATTTGAGCTAAATGTAATGTATTATTTTGGATGGGATCATGGAATAGAAAAGTAAGAACAAAGGAAATCTGAATAGAGTATGGACTTAAGTTAATAAAAATATATATCAATACTAATTTGTTAGTTTTAACAAATGAACCATGCTAATTAGTATTGGATTAGCCAAAAAAAGTTTTTGTGGGTCTTTATAACATCTTATAGAAAACCCAAATGAACATTTTGGCCAACATAATATGTTAATAATAGGAGAAACTGGGAGGGGATATGGACACTGACTGTATTATTGTGTAATTTTTTTCTGTAAACATAAAACTGTTCAAAAAGTGCTTATTAAAAAAAGAAAGAGAAGCTAGGTCTATTTGAGAAAAGACCCTCCAGCATAATTACAGTATAGAGCATCAATCTTCTAAGAAAGTAAATGTGGCTCAATTGTGTCCAACTCTGCGACCCGCCAGGTTACTCTGTCCATGGAATTCTCAAGAGTACTGGAGTGGGTAGCCATTACCCTCTCCAGGGGCCCTTCCTGACCCAGGGATGAAACACAGGTTTCCCACCTTGAAGGAAGATTCTTTACCATCTGAGCCACCAGGGAAATCCTAGAATTATCACAGTATAGAACATAAATCTTCCTCTATGCCTTCCTCTTAAAGGACTTAAGACAATCTATGAGAACAACTGTGCACTAGGGAGAAATACTGAGACTTTTCAAAGATTAGCAGACACTGGCTCTAAATTGATTAATTCCTGAACACCAAAAATGTCACTGTAGCTCATTAGGTAAAATGTATATTTTTGATGTAAGGTGAGAGATGGAGTGCTGGGCCAAACTGAACTTGTAGTAGGACCAGGTAGTAAATCATTATATGGTTACTTTCTGAATGTATAATGGAAATAGACATAATTCAAAATTCTTAGAAATTCCATATTGGCTCTCTGACCCATGGAAAAATGGTCAACATAACAGGAATGACTACTGGAAACCTCTGAAATTTCCTCACTCAAGCAGTATAGTAAACCAGAAGCACATCCCATTCCTGTTGAATTATAGAAATTAATCTACCATCAGGGGACCTCAGGAAATATGCAATGATTTGGGTGAAGTGGCCTACAGGTGATATGTATAACTTCTTACAGCTTTAAGATGTCAGGATTCAAAGGACAGTAAATATTATGAAAGATAAGAACAGTACTAAAACAGTGTAGCTTGAAATTGCATGGATTTAGAGATGCATTACAGAAACAAATGTAGTGTAAAGTTACAAACTGCAAACTGTGACTGGAGATATTTTTCAGGGATTAAGTAACCTTTACCCAAATGTATATTTAGAACTGCTACTACCTGCAAAAGGATTATAATGTATTTGTCTTTTATCGGGGTTATCTGCTAAGACTGCCCTTTACAGGGGTTTCATTAGCTATGCTAATTGGAAACATTTAGAATTGCATGAGCCCTTTTTGCTAGTAAAGATTAAGCAGTGTCTTAGTGCATTCAGGCTGCTCTATCAGATTACCATGAACTGGATGGCTTATAAACAGCAAAAATTGATTTCACATAGTTCTGGACTCTGAAAAATCTAAGATTAAGGTGCTACTAGATTCAATGTCTGGTGATAACCTATTTCTTATGCCATAGACACTTTTTCACTGTAAGTTCACATGGCAGAATTCCATTCCTAATCACCTCCCAAAGTGACCTAATCACCTCCCAAAGGCCCTACCTCCAAATATCCTCACATCAGGGATCAGGTTTCAACACTAATTTTAAGGAGAGAGGCACAAATATTCAGTCCATGAAAACAGTATAAAATTCCATGTAAACCAACAGTTTCATAGATGTTAGCAATGACACAGTACATGTGTGCCAGAGACAAAGGACTTGATTGCTCATATTCACAGTGTTTCCACATGTGAGGCGGAGCAGCCAAGATGGGTATGCCCAGGCAATGGGTTTCCATCCTCACCAAGGAGCCCCAGATTAGGAAACTACAATTTTTCTGAAGAGCTTTAAGAAAACCTGTTCAATCTTTGCCTTAGAAGGAGATATTATCTATCTAAAGTTTGAAATGACACTTTACCCAGAAGTAAACTTAAAAGTGAACTTCCAGATGTTTAAGCTGGATATAGAAAAGCCAGAGGAAACAGAGATCAAATTGCCAACATCTGTTGGATCATTGAAAAAGCAAGAGAGTTCCAGAAAAACATCTACTTCTGCTCTATTGACTATGCCAAAGCATTTGACTGTGTGGATAACAGCAAACTATAGAACATTGTTAAAGAGAAGGGAATACCAGACCACCTTACCTGCCTCCTGAGAAATCTGTATCCAGATCAAGAAGCAACAGTTAGAACTGGACATGGAACAACAGACAGGATCCAAGTCAGGAAAGGAGTATGTCAAGGCTATATATTGTCACCCTACTGATTTAACTTATATGAAGAGTAGAGCATGTGGAATGCTGGGCTAGATGAAGCACAAGCTGAATCAAGATTGGCAAAAGAAATATCAATAACCTCAGATAAACAGATGACACCACACTTATGGCAGAAAGCAAAGAACTAAAGAGCCTCTTGAGGAAAGTGAAAAAGTTGGCTTAAAAGTCAACACTCCAAAAACTAAGATCATGGCATCCAGCCCCATCACTTCATGGCAATTAGATAGGGAAACAATGGAAACAGTGACAGACTTTATTTTGGGGAGCTTCAAAATCACTGCAGATGATGACTGCAACCATGAAATTAAAAGACTCTTGCTTCATGGAATAAAAGCTATGAACAACCTAGACAGCATATATAAAAGCAGAGACATTACTTTGTCATCAAAGGTCTGTCTAGTAAAAGCTATGGTTTTCCAAGCAGTCATGTATGGATGTGAGAGTTGGACTGTAGAGAAAGCTGAGTGCTGAAGAATTGATGCTTTTGAGCTGTGGTGTTTGAGAATACTCTTGAGAGTCCCTTGGACTGCAAGGAGATCAAACCAGTTGATCCTACAGGAAGTCAGTCCTGAATAGTCATTGAAAGAACTGATGCTAAAGCTAAAACTCCAATACTTTGACTACCTGATGTGAAGAACAGACTCTTTGGAAAAGATCTGATACTGGGAAAGATTGAAGGCAGGAGGAGAAGGGGACGACAGAGGATAAGATGGTTAGAAGGCATCACAGACTCAATGGACATGAGTTTGAGCAAACTCTGGGAGTTGGTGATGGACAGGGAAGCCTGGCGTGCTGCAGTTCATGGGACTTCAAAGAGTCAGACATGACCGAGCGATTGAACTGACCTGAAACTTAAAATTAGAAATGTCTGTGTACCTTGAGTTAGAAAAGGCCTGATGCTGGCAAAATGAATATGCAAGACTAAAATCAAGTCCCAGAATTAAAGAAGTATAGAACTAAAATTAATTACATGTTTTGGGGAAAGCATGGTTATGATGAAATTCAAAATATGAGTACTGCCAGTTATTATTATGTTAATATTATTATGCTTATTGGAGATATTAAGGGAAGGTTTCCTGCAGAGATGGGCACAATAAATGACAGAAACTTAAAGGACTTAACGGGGCAGAAGAGATTAAGTAGAGGTGGCAAAAAAAAAAAAAAAAACCACAAAAGTATACAAAAAAAAAGATCTTAATGACCATGATAACCACAATAGGAGGGTCACTCACCAAGAGCGTGACATCCAGGTGTGTGAAGTCAAGTGGGCCTTAGGTAGTATTATACCAAACAAAGTTAAATGAGGTGATGGAATTCCAGCTGAGCTATAGCACATCCTAAAAATGTTGCTGTTAAAATGCTACACTCAAAATGCCAGCAAATTTGGACAACTCAGCAATGGCCACATGACTGGAAAAGGTCAGTTTTCATTCCAATCCCAAAGAAAGGCTATGCCAAAGAGTGATTAAACTGGTGCACAATTGCACTCATTTCACATGCTAACAAGGTAATGCTCACACTCCTTCAAGCTAGGCTTCAACATTACATGAACCAAAAACTTCCAGATGCACATGCTGGATTCAGAAAAGGCAGAGGAACCAGAGATCAAATTGCCATCATCTACTGAATCATAGGAAAAAGCAAAGGAATGCCAGAAAAACATCTACTTCTGCTTCATTGACTAAAACCTTTGACTATGTGGATCACCAAATGTTATTAAACTTTTTTTAAAAGATGGGAATACCAAAACCCCTTACTTGTCTCATGAGAAACCTATATGCAGGTCAAGAAGCTGCAATTAGAACTGGACATGCAATAATGGACTGGTTCCAATTGGGAAGTGAGTACATCGAGTTGTATATTGTCACCCTGCTTATTTAGCTTCTATGTAGAGTACATCCTGTGAAATGCCAGACTGGATGACTCACAAGCTGTGATCAAAATTGTGGGGAGAAATATCAACAACCTCAGACAGGCAGGTGATACCACTCTAATGGCAGAAAATGAAGAGGAACTAAAGAGTCTCTTGATGAGGGTGAAAGAGGAGAGTGAAAAGGCTGGCTTAAAACTCAACATTCAAAAAGCCAGCATCATGGTATCCAGTCCCATCACTTCATGGCAAGTAGAAGAGGAAAAAGTGAAAATGGGGCAGATTTTATTTTCTTGGACTCCAAAATCATTGCAGATGGTGACTGATGTCATGAAATTAAAAGACTTGCTTCTTGGAAGAAAAGCTATGTCAAACCTAGACAGTCAAACCTAAACAGCAGAAATGTCCATATAGTCAAAGCTATGGTTTTTCCAGTAGTAATGTATTGAAGTGCGAGTTAAACCATGAAGAAGGCTGAGCACCAAAGAATTGATGCTTTTGAATCATGGTGCTGGATAAGACTCTTGAGAGTCCCTTGGACAGCAAGGCAGTCAAACCAATCCTAAAGGAGATCAGCCCTGAAGATTCATTGGAAGGACCAATGCTGAAACTGAAGTTCCAATAATTTGGCCACCTGAAGCAAAGAGCTGACTCACTGGAAGAGACTCTGATGCTGGGAAAGATGACAGTAGGCAGAGAATGGTCTACAGATAATGAGATACTGTGATGGCATTACAAATTCAATGGGCATTGTTGTTGTGGTTGTTGTCAAGTCACTAAGTGGTGTCCAACACTTTGTGATCCCATGAACTACAGCATGCCGGGCTTCCCTATCCTTCACTATCTCCCAGTGTGTTAGTCTCTCAGTCATGTCCATCTCTTTGCAACCCCATGAACTGTAGCTCGCCAGGCTCCTCTGTTCATGGGACTTCTCTGGCAAGAATACTGGAGTGGGTTGCCATTTCCTTCTCCAGGGATCTTCCCGAACCAAGGATCAAACCTATGTCTCTTGAGTCTCCTGCATTGCAAGCAGATTCTTTACCGCCTGAGCCATAAGAGAAGTTTGCTCAAACTCATGTCCATTGAGTCAGTGATGGGATCGTACTGTCTCCTAATGAGTGTAAGCAAACTCCAGGAGATAGCAAAGGACAGGGAGGCCTTGCGTGCTGCAGTCCATGGGGCCTCAAAAATTTAGACATGACTTAGTAACTGAACAACAATGTTTTGAAGCTTATAAATATTGAAATATCATATATGCAAAATGGACTAATCAAAAGTGAAAAGTAGCAAAGCACTGATAACACTGTGGCACAACACACATGATTCTCATAGGCTCTCTGCTGGGTAACAGTATCTGAACACAAAATGTATATATTGTTCAATGACATGTGGTTACAGAGATGAACTAATGAGAATTTTTCAGTGTACAATTCCTTTCTTTAATAATTTATGGAGTCATGTGAGATATAAATTGACCATGCTAAGTCATTTCAGTCATGTCCGACTCTGTGTGACCCCTTAGATGGCAGCCCACCGGGCTCCCCATCCTAGAGATTCTCCAGGCGAGAACAATGGAGTGGGTTGCCATTGCCTTCTCCAATGCATGAAAGTGAAAAGTGAAAGTGAAGTCGCTCAGTTGTGTCCGACCCTCAGTGACCCCATGGACTGCAGCCTTCCAGGCTCTTCCATCCATGGGATTTTCCAGGCAAGAGTACTGGAGTGGGTGCCATTGTAGTGGAGAGAAATAGAATAGCATTACAGCTGGGAAAAGCTTGGCTGACAATCTGAAAAAGTAGGCATATAAATAAATGACTGACTAATAATTTTTTGTGAGAGTTGGACTATATAAAAGGATTCATGTTGATGTATGGCAAAATCAATACAATATTGTAAAGTTAAAAAAAAAAAGGCTGAGTGAAGAAGAATTGATGCTTCTGAATTGTGGTGCTGGAGAAGACTCTTGAGGGTCTTTTGGACTGCAAGAAGGTCAAACCAGTCAATCCTAAAGGAAATCAACCCCAAATAGTTACAGAATATTCCAATACTTTGGCTACCTGACATGAAGAGACAACCCATTCGAAAGACCCTGATGCTAGGAAAGATTGAGGGCAGGAGAAGGGGATGACAGAGGGTGAAATGATTGGATGGCATCACCAACTCAGTGGACATGAGTTTGGGGCAACTCAGGGAAATAGTGAAGGGCAGGGAAGCCAGATGTGTTGCAGTCCATGGGTTGCAAAGCATCGGATACAACCTAGTGACTGAACAACAATATACTTTTCATGTTTAACCTCACAAACTAAAAACCAAGTGTAGCCTCTACCTTTCACCTGCCATGTTATTGAGATTTCATTTAACACCAAAGGTCAAAGAGCACAGTATTTCTGAATAAAATGTTAAGCTAATAACCAAAGTTCTTATCTATAATACAAATTTGAGAAGGCAATTTTACTTCTGGGAATTCTCTTGATCATTTTACTGTATTTGTGAATAGAGTCATACACAAAAATGATCATCACAACATTATGTATATGGTAGAAAAATCACAGATACATTTCCAATGAAAATAAATGCTAAATAAAGTATTGTGTATCCAACTGATAAAATAAAATACACCAGTTAAATAACTTCTAATAACTGTTTAAATTGCATACTTTTGGTAGTGAAGTAAGGGGAAAGCAGAAAATAAAAATGATACATTCTTATTAAAGTCATTTTCTGAAATAAGCTATGGCATAAGTAAATTTTAATAATAAAGTTGAGCTCTAGGCATGAGCTCAATTAGATTAAAAAATGTATATTAAAAAAAGACTTTATAAAAATATATGGAAACCTCTGCCTGAAATAGTCGTGTTAATTTTTATTTTCATGCATTTTTTAATTTTTATAAAAAGTTAATCAGCAAACATTATAAGTGAATTATAATACATCATTCAACCTTAAAACTATAACTAACTCAGTATTTAGAGACAAAGCAGTACTTTTAGAGAGTAAATAAAGAGCTTTTGCACTATGAAGATTTTTAGTGCAAAATTACATAAGAATATATATTACTTAACAATGGAGAAGGCAATGGCACCCCACTCCAGTACTCTTGCCTGGAAAATCCCATGGGCAGAGGAGCCTGGAAGGCTGCAGTCCATGGGGTCGCTGAGGGTTGGACACGACTGAGAGACTTCACTTTCACTTTTCACTTTCATGCATTGGAGAAGGCAATGGCAACCCACTCCAGTGTTCTTGCCTAGAGAATCCCAGGGACGTGGGAGCCTGGTGGGCTGCCATCTATGGGGGCGCACAGAGTCAGACATGACTGAAGTGACTCAGCAGTAGCATTACTTAAGAAAAATAGTTCTAAGAACTTAAATAATAATTGTCTATGCACAGGTCTAAAGAACAGACTTTTGGACTCCAGGAGAAGGTGAGGGTGGGATGATTTGAGAGAATAGCATTGAAACCTGTATATTACTGTATGTGAAATAGATCACCAGTCCAAGTCTGATGCATGAAACAGGGCACTCAAAGCCGTTACACTGGGACAACACTGAGGGATGGGATGGGAAGGGAGGTGGGAGGGGGTTACGGGACCAGGGGACACGTGTATACACATAGCTGATTCATGTCAATGTATGGCAAGAACCACTACAATATTGTAAAGTAATTAGCCTCCAATTAAAATATATAAATTAATTAAAAAGAATTGTCTATAATAAAATAATACATAATAATAATAGTATTAACTCTCATTCATACCCAGTACTATTTCTACTTGTGCCTATTTTCTCTGAGCCTTCTCATACAATTTAAACACCGTAAACTGCATGAGATTTTACCTGGCACTCAAGCTAAACACATGGAACCAGTATAGTATTGTAAATCAACTATGCTCTGAAAAAAAGTAAAAAACAAAAACAATAGAAAATAAAAGTAAACCTTCAACAGTTTCATAGGTGTTAGCAAATGGCATGATGCTCTTGGGTCAGGGGCAAGTGACTTCACTCACATTTGCATTTTTCCCCTCGAGATAAAGAGCAGCCTAGGTGCATGCTGCATAAGCAATGGGTTTTCATCAGAGCTCAGGAACCCAAAGCTTAGGAAACTCCTTTTTTTTTTTTTTTTTTATCATGGACTTTATGAAAACCTGCTCAACCTTTATCTTGAAAGGAGACATTATCTTCATTATACTGGGCAGTCTACAAACCTACCCTCTGCTCATAAGGAAAATGTCACTTTTATTTTGGAAAAATTAAATGATACAAAACATTCTTGAAAAGATTCAGAATAAAACTGTAACAAATACTGAAAATTATGACTATGGTCCCCCCACATAGTGAGTCAGTGGGTGAATAAATGGAAGTCACAAAGTTAAAAAGAAATGGTAGCAGACTCTTTAGGACTTTTCTATGTCGATGTCTTCTGAGTTTGCTCATAAGTAATACAAGATGGTTTAATATATTAGAAAGAAAAGCAAAATTTTTGGTAGGTTGCTAGAACTTTGGGTCACTGTAACTGTGTTAGTGGCTCAGTGGTGTCCAACACTTAGTGGCCCCATGGACTGTAGCCCATCAGGCTACTCTGTCCGTGGAATTCTTCAGGCAAGTATACTGGGGTGGGTAATCCATTCCTTTCTCCAGGGGATCTTCCCAACCCAGGGATTGAACCTGAGTCTTCTGTATTGCAGGCAGATTCTTTACTGTCAGTGTCACCAGGAAAGGTTGCCAGAAGCAATTTTACTGTTTATATTATAGTATTGTTTAGTGTATCTTTATATAATTTTAAACATTATAGTCTGATATATATAATTATATCTTGTAAATACATAATAATATCATATATATACCTAATATTAATATCTTCTAATGTAAGCAAGGAAAAAACACTAATTGTTTCTTCCTCTAGATTCTAATTATGCTTATTAGAAATTTTATTTTTTTAATTTTAATTTTTAATTAGAGGATAATTACCTTACAGTATTGTGATGGTTTCTGCCATACATCAACATGAATCAGTATGCATATGTTCTCTCCTTCTTAAACCTCCCTCCCCAGCCCACCCCTTTAGGTTGTCACAGAGAACCAGCTTTGGGTTTCCTGTGTCATACAGCACGCTCTTACTGGTTATCTATATTACATATGGTAATGTATATTTTTCAATGCTTTTTTCTCGAAACATTCCACCCACCTCTTCTCTTGCTGTATCCAGAAGTCTATTCTTTACGTATGTGTCTCCTTTGTTGCCTTGCAAGTAGGATCATCGGTACTATTTTTCTAGAGTCCAAATATATGCATGAATATATGATGCTTGTCTCTCTCTTTCTGACATTTCATTCTGTATAATAGGCTCTAGGTTCATCTACTTCAGTAGAACTGACTAAAATGCATTCCTTTTTATAGCTCAGACTTTATTTTGGGGGGCTCCAAAATCACTACAGATGGTGACTGCAGCCATGAAATTAAAAGACGCTTACTCCTTGGAGGAAAAGTTATGACCAACCTAGATAGCATATTCAAAAGCAGAGACATTACTTTGCCGACTAAGGTCCGTCTAGTCAAGGCTATGGTTTTTCCTGTGGTCATGTATGGATGTGAGAGTTGGACTGTGAAGAAGGCTGAGCATCGAAGAATTGATGCTTTTGAACTGTGGTGTTGGAGAAGACTCTTGAGAGTCCCCTGGACTGCAAGGAGATCCAACCAGTCCATTCTGAAGGAGATCAGCCTTGGGATTTCTCTGGGAGGAATGAGGCTAAAGCTGAAGCTCCAGTACTTTGGCCACCTCATGCGAAGAGTTGACTCATTAGAAAAACTCTGATGCTGGGAGGGACTGGGGGCACTAGGAGAAGGGGACGACAGAGGATGAGATGGCTGGATGGCATCACGGACTGATGAATGTGAATTTGAGTGAACTCCGGGAGATGGTGATGGACAGGGAGGCCTGGCGTGCTGCAATTCATGGGGTCGGAAAGAGTCGGACACGACTGAGAGACTGAACTGAACTGATACATACTGAAATTTCTCTAGAAACTTAGGTACAACCCAGAATGCCTAGAAAGTAATCTTTTCCCTTTTATTAATATTGAATAGCATCTTAATTTCTCTTTGACTTAACTACTTCAATTATAAAACCTAAAACTCTGAAAATTATGCTTATACATGCAGGTTTGTATTCTCATTCATACAGGTTTGCTGAGACCAATAAAAGTTGCCTTGTACAGGATTTCTTACTTACTAGGTGCTTACAAATAAAGTATCACTAAAAATAGCAATAGAAATGCTTAGTACTTAAGCATAAAACTGAAAACTAGGGTAAACCTTTTGTGGGAAGAATTATGAAATGTAAAACATTGACAAGGTCCTAAATAAATGGAGAGACATAGCACGTTCTTAAAGAGAATATGTGATATCATAATTATACCAGTTCTTAATTGATACTAAGCTCAAACTTATTCCATTAAAAAGCTCAAAAGGGTTTTTGTCAATCCTCACAAAGTAATGGTATATTTGGGAAGTAAAATTAAAAATTAGCCAAGAAGCTCCTGAAAGAGGTTGAAATTGAAAAAGAAGAATAAAAGTCCTTGCTTTGCAATATCATACTATATATCAAGTATTTTTACAAAGCTATGATAATTACACTGTGGTGTTGATGCAAGGAAAGACATCAGAACTGTATAAAGGGCCCCTCCAAGCATTTGTTGTTGTTGTTTAGTCACTAAGTTGTGTCCACTTCTTTGCAACCCTATGGATGTGGTCTGCCAGTCTCCTCTGTCCAGTAGACATGGGTAATTAATGGAAACCTGGTCACTGACCCAGTTACCACTGCAGACCAGTGGTACATATTCAATACATTGTTATACCTCAGTTGACTGTAAATACAAAAAAATAAGACAAATAAATCCCTATCTCCTACCCTATTCCAATCTCCTTCAACTTGGCCTATGTAAAAACTAAGAACTTAAATACTGCTTCAGGAACTTAAATACTGCTTAAGTTTTATGTAAATCACAAATACATAAAAGGAAAAAATGAATTCTAGATCTTTAGCTTCAATATCTATTTTTGCATAAAACTATTGTGCCCAAGAACACACTTGAGTAGAGGTATCTTTTACAGATTTTTATGTTCTTTTTCACTTTAACTTTATTCACATTTATGACAGGGCCACGCCTCTTGATTGTCCAGAATTATCTTGTGGTATAAAACTGTCTAAGTATCTGAAAAAATAAGAAGACAAAAACTTCCATCAATAGACCAAATACACTATAATCTTGCTCTAAAATAGTCTTATTTGCTCTCTCATATATATGCTATTTTTTCCAAAGGAAAAAGCTTAGCATGAGGACTGTAATGCTTTTTCTATTAATATATCAAAATGTTCTTTACCAGATTTATTCAAATGGAATACACGAGTGATAAAATCCTGAATTTTTCTCAGACAATTGTCAAAAACTTAATATATCACTTCTGGGGAGGAAACACTATGAAACAAATGAGAAAGAAAAAGATTTGGGGTGGGGCAAATGAAAGAGGGAAAGAGAGAAAGGTGAATGAGATTGAATGAGAATTTAAGAAATGCTGTTGATGTAGCAGTTTATTTTAACCAGACCCCCAAAGTCAGGAGTCCCCAGCCTCCAGGATCTAAAGCCTGATGATCTGAGTTGAGCTGATATATTAATAATAATAATAGAAATAAGCTGCACAATATATGTGAAGCCAAATCCATTGCCCCACCCACCTACAGTCCATGGAAAAATCATCTTCCATGAAACTGGTCCCTGGTGCAGAAAATTTGGGGAACTGCCTCCCCAAATCAACTGATGAATATACCTATTCTAGAGTTGAAATTTAGAAGTTCAGTGATTGCCAAGGTAGTGCTTATTAGCACATTTTTGTCACTTTCACATAGAAAGTGTCAAGTGATTTGCTTGACAGGGATTAACTTAGCCAATTAGGTTATATAAACATTATTTCCCATAAACTAAATAGCTCCACAATTTTTCACTCAAATATATATTTAAAACATAAGTTGAAAACATTCACTAAAATATATATTATACCAGCAAGGACATATTGAAATGAATTCTTCTAATGAATTTTTAGTGTATCACGTTAAACACGTTCTAAGTTGAAAAGTAAAAGGAATAATTAATAGTCTTTTGAAAAGTTGTAGTAAAGCCTTTTAGGGATAATTCCTAGAAAGTGATTTTGTGATTGATCTTCATGATTAAGTAACAAATCTTTTTGAAAGTTAGGTCATTTCCAATTCCTTGCTATCAATAAAACTGAAGAAGGAAGTAATCAAGTTGTCAGCAGATATAACATTAAAATAGGTTTTATGAGAAACTCCTAGGTTACTTGGAAAAAAATTTGAAAAGAGTTTAAGAATAATGCTATTACAGAGCTTCTGCATTAGTATCTCTCCATTAAATATGTCAATTTTCTTATCATTTACATCTGCAACAAAGAAAACTAGGAAAAAACTCTCATTCTACCAATAAATAATAAAGATCCAAACTTACTGTAAAAAACAAAATAATCCTCTGCCATCTCACAAGAGATTGTTTCCACTTTCTCCACTTACTTTTACTTCTTACACTTAATAATTATTCAAATAAGTATCAATGTCATTTTGTTCATCTTTGTGCTCACAATTCACACTAACTCAAATGTAATGAAAAGAATTGTGACTAAATGTTAACTTGTGGATATCCTTAGAAACACTAATATCCTAAAAAAGTATTTCAAATCATATTTACATTTTTGTTGCAGTTAATATATATCAGTTCAGTTCAATCTCTCAGTTGTGTCCGACTATTTGCGAACTCATGAACTGCAGCACGACAGGCCTCCCTGTCCATCACCAACTCCTGGAGTTTACCAAACTCATGTCCATTGAGTCAGTGATGCCATCCAACCATCTCATCCTCTGTCTGCCCCTTCTCCTCTTGCCCTCAATCTTTCCCAGCATCAGGGTCTTTCCAAATGAGTCAGCTGTTTGCATCAAGTGGCCAAAGTATTGGAGTTTCAGAATCAACACACAGTCCTTCCAATGAATATTCAGGACTGATTTCTTTTAGGAAGGACTGGTTGGAACTTGCAGTCCAAGGCTCTCAAGAGTCTTCTCCAACACCACAGTTCAAAAGCATTAATTCTTTGGCACTCAGCTTTCTTTATAGTCCAACTCTCACATCCATACATGATTACTGCTAAAACTATAGCCTTGACTAGATGGAGCTTTGTTGGCAAAGAAATGTCTCTGCTTTTTAATGTGCTGTCTAGGTTGATCATAACTTTCCTGCCGAGGAGTAACCTCTTTTAATTTCATGGCTGCAGTCATGATCTGCAGTGATTTTGGAGCCCCAAAAAATAAACTCTGACACTGTTTCCACTGTTTCCCCATCTATTACCATGAAGTGATGGGGCCAGATGCTATGATCTTTGTTTTCCAAATGTTGAGCTTTAAGCCAAATTATTCACTCTCCTCTTTCAATTTCATCAAGAAGCTCTTAATTTCTTCTTAGCTTTCTGCCATAAGGGTGGTGACATCTGCATATCTGAGGTTATTGATATTTCTCTCAGCAATCTTGATTACAGTTTGTGCTTCATCCAGCCCAGTGGTTCTCATGATGTACACTGCATATAAGTTAAATAAGCAAGGTGACAACATACAGCCTTGACGTACTCCTTTTCCTATTTGGAACCAGTCTGTTGTTCCATGTCCAGTTCTAACTGTTGCTTCCTGACCTGCATACAGATTTCTCAAGAGGCAAGTCAAGTGGTCTGGTATTTCAGTCTCTTTCAGAATTTTCCAGAGTTATTGTGATCCACACAGTCAAAGGTTTTGGCATAGTCAATAAGGCAGAAATAGATGTTTTTCTGGAACTCTCTTGCTTTTTTGATGATCAGCGGATGTTCCCAATTTGACCTCTGGCTCCTCTGCCCTTTCTGAAACCAACTTGAATATCTGGAAGTTAACTGTTCACATATTGTTGAACCTGGTTTGGAGAATGTTGAGAATTATTATTATTTTGGGGGGGGTAAAGTCCAATTTATTATTTTTTAAAATCTTGTAAGACATGACATTGAATATTTTTCATTTTTTTAATTTAAATTTATTATTTTACTAGCGTGTGAGATGAATGCAATTGTGCAGTAGTTTGAGCATTCTTTGGCATTGCCTTTCTTTGGGGTTGGGATGAAAATTGAACTTTCCCAGTCCTGTGGCCACTGCTGAGGTTTCCAAATGTGCTGACATATTGAGATCAGCACTTTCACAGCATCATCTTTGAGCATTTGAAATAGCTTAATTGGAATTCCATCACCTCCACTAGCTTTGTTCATAGTGATATTTCTTAAGGCCCACTTGACTTTTCATTCCAGAATGTCTGGCTCTAGGTGAGTGATCACACCATCGTGACTATCTGGGTCATGAAGATCTTTTTTGTACAGTTCTTCTGTGTATTCTTGCCACCTCTTCTTAATTTCTTCTGCTTCTGTTAGGTCCATACCAAGAGGGTGTTTACCATTTCTGTCCTTTATCAAGCCCATCTTTGCAAGAAATGTTCCCTTCGTATATCTCATTTTCTTGAACAGATCTCTAGTTTTCTCATTTTGTTGTTTTCCTTTATTTCTTTGCATTGGTCAATGAGGAAGGCTTTTTTATCTCTCCTTGCTATTCTTTGGAACTCTGCATTCAAATGGGTATCTTTCCTTTTCTCCTTTGCTTTTTGCTTCTCTTCTTTTCACAGCTATTTGTAAAACCTCCTCAGAAAGCCATTTTGCTTTTTTAGATTTCTTTTTCTTGGGGATGGTCTTGATCCCTGTCTCCTATCCAATGTCATGAACCTCCATCCATAGTTCATCAGGCACTCTATCAGATCTAGTGCCTTAAATCTATTTCTCACTTCCACTATATAATCATAAGGGATTTAATTTAGGTCATACCTAAATGGTCTAATGGTTTTCCATACTTTCTTCAATTTAAGTTTGAATTTGGCAATAAGGAGTTCATGATCTGAGTTACAGTCAGCTCCCAGTCTTGATTTGCTGACTGTATAGAGCTGCTCCATTTTTGGCTGCAAAGAATATAATCAATCTGATTTCATTGTTGGCCATCTGGTGATATCCATGTGTAGAGTCTTCTCCTTGTGTGTTGGAAGTGGGTGTTTGCTATGACCAGTGCATTATCTTGGCAAAACTCTATTAGCCTTTGCCCTGCTTCATTTTGTACTCCAAGGCCAAATTTTTGTCTGTTACTATAGGTGTTTGTTGACTTTCTACTTTCTTGACATCCTGTAGAAATGGTATGGACCTAAGAGAAGCAGAAGATATTAAGAGGAGGTGGCAAGAATACACAGAAGAACAGTACAAGAAAGATCTTCATGACCCATAATCATGCTGGCGTGATCACTCACTTAGACCAGACACCCTGGAATGTGAAGTCAAGTGGGCCATAGGAAGCATCACTAAGAGCACAGCTAGTGGAGGTGATGGAATTCCAGTGGAGCTATTTCAAATCCTGAAAGATGATGCTGTGAAAGTGCTGCACTCAATATGCCAGCAAATTTGGAACACTCAGCAGTGACCACAGGACTGGAAAAAGTCAGTTTTCATCCCAATCCCAAAGAAAGGCAATGTGAAAGAATGCTCAAACTACTGCACAATTGCACTCATCTCACATGCTAGTAAAGTAATGCTCAAAATTCTCCAAACCAGGCTTCAGCAATACATGAACTGTGAACTTCCAGATATTCAAGCTGGATTTAGAAACGGCAGAGGAACCAGAGATCAAATTGCCAACATCCGCTGGATCATGGAAAAAGCAAGAGAGTTCCAGAAAAACATCTATTTCTGCTTTGTTGACTATGCCAAATCCTTTGACTCTGTGGATCACAATAAACTGTATGACACTTTGTGACCCAATGGACCACAGCATGCCAGGATTCCCTGTCATGCTGAAAGACATGGATACTGAAAGAGATGGAAATACCAGACCACCTGGCCTGCCTCTTGAGAAATCTGTATGCAGGTCAGGAAGCAACAGTTAGAACTAGACATGGAACAACAGACTGGTTCCAAATAGGAAAAGGAGTACATCAAGGCTGTATATTGTCAACTTGCTTATTTAACTTATATGCAGTGTACATCATGAGAAACGCTGGGCTGGAAGATGCACAAGCTGTAATCAAGATTGCCGAGAGAAATATCAATAACCTCAGATATGCAGATGACACCTCCCTTAATGGCAAAATGTGAGGAAGAACTAAAGAGCCTCTTGATGAAAGTGAAAGAGGAGAGTAAAGAATTTGGCTTAAAGCTCAACATTCAGAAAACAAAGATCATGGCATCCAGTGCCATCACTTCATGGCAAATAGATGGGAAATCAGTGGAAACAGTGGTTGACTTTATTTTTGGAGGCTCCAAAATCACTGCAGATGGTGATTGCAGAAATGAAATTAAAAGATGCTTACTGTTTGGCAGGAAAGTTGTGACCAACCTAGACAGCATATTAAAAAGCAGAGACACTACTTTGCAAAGAAAGGTCTGTGTAGTCAACGTTATGGTTTTTCCAGTAGTCATGTATGGATGTGAAAGTTGGACCATAAGGAAAGCTGAGTGTCAAAGAATTGATGCTTTTGAACTGTGGTGTTGGAGAAGACTCTTGAGAGTCCCTTGGACTTTAAGGAGATCCAACCAGTCCATGCTAAATGAGATCAGTCCTGGGTGTTCATTAGAAGGACTGATGTTCAAACTGAAACTTCAATACTTTCGCCCCTTGATATGAAGAACTGACTTATTTGAAAAGACCCTGATGCTGGGAAAGTTTGAAGGCAGCAGTAGAAGGGGAGGCCAGAGGATGAGGTGGTTAGATGTCATCACCAACTCAAGGAACATATGTTTGGGTAAACTCTAGCAGTTGGTGATGGACAGGGAATCCTGGCATGCTGTGGTCAATTGGGTCACAAAGTGTCATACAGGACTGAGTGACTGAACTGAACTGAACTGAACTGAACTGAATTGAAATGGACACCTTAAATACATATTTTTCCTATGTATCAATAATACCTCAACAAGCTAGAAAAAAAACCCAATAGCAAAAAATAATAAACTATGTAACATGTGAACATAAATGATCTCATGATCTTAATTTTGAAGGAAAAAAGCAAAATACATATCAAGGTGAAAGAGCATGGACTACGTTCTACTTTTAAAAATTTGTCCTGAGTAAGATCAAGATAGCAACATAGGTAGTTCCGGACATCAGTTCCTCTCACAAGACCAAATAGTAACTATCCAAAGGAAAGATACCATAGTGAAAATCCTACAACACTAGCATGAAACTGAAGCAATCCGCAGACAACAGTGATGAAGAAGGACCACAGTAGAAGAGGAAATTTGGAAAGAGAAACACACATATAGAACACTGTGAAGAGACACATGGAGAAGATGGCTGTCTACAAGCTAAGGACAGAAGTCTGGAACTGACCCTTTCCTCACACCCCTCAGGAAAACACCCCACCAGTACCTTGATCTCATCCTTTTAGCCTCCAGAAATGTGAAACAATAATATCTATTATGTAAGCTAAAAAAAAAATCAAAAACAAGCAGAAAGACCCCATGTGTGTTGCATATGTGAGTGTGTATATTTTTGTTAATCTTTCTAGCATCTCTATGTTAGATATATTTTTAAATATTTAATATTTTACTGAGTATTTTACATCAACTGAATAAGAGAGGAGAAACAAAAATTAAGATAAAATACTCTTCTGGCATGGGTTCAACTTCTTTACCTATCATTTAAGTTTTCCAAAACAAGAAATAACTTGAACATTTTTACTGCAGGATGGTCTCTGGAGAACAAAGATCATATCGTGTTATGTCTATGTGCTCACATTAAACCATGTAATTGTGGCTTGTAAACTAAAACCAAATTTGTGCAAATAATTGGAGTTAATCTATTGATTCTTTACTATTTTTCAAATTAGGTATAACCACCTACTGTCAATGTCTGTAAATACTTTGTAGATTCTAAACACAAATCTGCTTCATTTTCCAAAGAAAGAAAGTGAAGTCACTAAATCGTGTCTTACTCTTTTCAACCCCATGGACTGTAGCCTGCCAGGCTCCTCCATCCATGGGATTTTCCAGGAAAGTATAATGCAGTGAGTTCCTGGAGAATATATGATATTCTTGGGTATCTACTTGGAAAAGCACAAACTTAGATTGAATGCAAGAGGAGAAGGGGACAACAGAGGATGAGATGGTTGGATGGCAGCACCAACTCAATAGACGTGTGTTTGAGTAAACTCTGGGAGTTGGCGATGGACAGGGAGGCCTGGAGTGCTGCAGTCCATGGGGTCACAAAGAGTCAGAAGACATGACTGAGCAACTGAAATGAACTGAACTGAATCTCTATATTGAACAGACAACAATGGTTTCCTGTAAAATCCATAAGAAATCTTTAATGGCAATATATCCTGGTTATGTATAGGTAAACCTTCCAGGTGGCTCAGTGGTAAAGAATTTGCCTGCCAATGCAGGAGACACAAATCAATTCCTGGGTCAGGAAGATCCCCTGGAGAAGGAAATGACAGCCCCATCCAATATTCTTGCCTGAGAAATGGACAGAGGAGCCTGGTGGGCTATAGTCCATGGGGTTGCAAAAGACTCAGACATGACTTAGCCACTGAACAGCAACATGTATGAACTCCACAGGGTTTTTTTGTGGATTTTATGTAAAAGGTAGCTGTGATGCCCATTCTCCAGTTTTTGAAAAGCTCCTTAGAAGTTTACTTCAAATACCTGTAATCCTTTCTAACTGCCTGAGCATTGGTTCAGAGATAGTTCTCTTCTCTTCAAACAGCTCTAACATCAATTTTGAAATAAATGTTCCCAATGGAATTCAGGTTTTACAGTGACTCAGTGTGAAGCCATAAACCTGAACTTTTAGGAATTTGTTTTATAACCTTGAGGTGTCTTAGACATACATGCTTGTAACCATGGTTGATAGACCCTGTTGACATTGAAGCACTGAATTTATCTTTTTCTTTAGGGAACCCAGCTAACTTGCCATGAGAATCAAGTTTATTTGATTTAGTTGGGTCCTATTTTGCCTTATGTTTACAGGTCAACACACACAAACAAATGCCTTTTAAATGACTGTGTACTGACTTTCAGACAATTCCTCATGGCCTCAAATGTCTTAACAATTTAAACACAATAAAAATAAAAAATCCAAACAATTGTCAAGAATATTATTAGCATTAAATTCATTCGAGCAGTGTACAGCTATAAAATTGTCTTTAAACATTTGCTTAAATTGATACATTTTATAATTAAATAATCTGTATACTATCTGTGCCATACTAAGAATACATTTCTATAAAAAGTATTGTAGTATTGTAGATTTTTAAAAGAATACATAGTAAAGAGAAAAGGCAGGATTTCTCTCTATCGTGATCTTCACTTAAGGGAAAATTTTACAAAAGAAAAAAGTGATGATTTATAAACATATCATGTAGTAGTACTATTATGTTAAAAAAGTATAGTAAAATTGACAAAATAGGCATAAAAATACATATATTTTTCTCTACACCAAACAGTATCAGTTAGAAAACATAATAAAAGGTTATATCTTTATTATAAGATTTCTATCACAATATTATAAAAAGTAATAGCAAAGAAAATTAAAAAGCAATGGCAAAGAATGTGGAAAAAAGTTGGATATATATGATGGTAAAACATTAGCTCTCTATAATTATAACTGACAAAATGTTCATCTACAAGAATAATAAATGAGTAATATCAAAAATAAAAATATTATAAAATATATATAGGCAATAAATTTAAGAACAAATACTCTTAGACACCTAACTTATTCAGGTTAAAGAAAATTGACAAATTATGATGAAAGATCTCATTTACAAGGACCATATAATTATTTGAAACACAAAATTTTTAAAAAGTTTCACAATATATAAAAGAAAATGAATACAAATAGGTTAAGAAATTGTCAAATTCATCATTACACAGAGATTTCAATACCAATCCCCTCAATTATAATTATATGCTAAATATACAAAAAGATATCTAAGATTAATAAGATATGAACAACACAATTATAAAGCTTTATCTAGTGGCCATATGCATTGCTAAATTCAGCTGCCATTTCTAGATAAACTGTATGTGCCGCTAGCTGTTCTGAGTGACTAAACATACATTCCAATTGGTTTGACCAACACAAGCATTTGTTTCCAAACATTTTGCATATTTCTTCTGAGAAATACATAAAACCCATACCTATTACATGAAGATTACATATCAATTTAATGAATATATAAAAACTACCATATCTATTAGCCCACCAAGCAAATCTCAACACATTTCACAACATCAATCCATCAGTATTTGTCAGATCATATCTTAATAAAATGCAATCAAATTAGAACTATATTTGAAAATAAAAAATATTGAGTGAACACTAAAATAAAAAAGCTTTTAAATACCTCTTAAGTATAAAATTAAATCATTTTTATTTTTATTTATTATCAAATTTTTAACTAATGAGAATTTCAAAATGTGTGATAATTACTAACAATGAGGCAAACACCAGCAAAGGGAAAACATAGGAGCAATAATCATATTTTGGAGATCAGAATCTTCTAGCAAACATGAAGAAACTCCCAAAAGATGAGTAGAAATTATTCAGGAAAGAAGTGGAGTATATATAAGACAAATAGTGCAGGATATATAGGAAGATAACTGTTTGAAAGTGAAAATGAGAGTGTTAGTTGTTCAGTTGTGTTCGATTCTGTGTGACTCCCATGGGCTGTAGTATGCCAGGCACCTCTGTCCATGGAATTCTCTAGGCAAGTGTATTGATGTGTTGCCATTGCCTTCCCCAGGGGATTTTCCCAACCCAGGGATCAAACTTGGGTCTCCTGCATTGCAGGCAGATTCTTTACTGTCTGAGCCAATAATTGCTTACTTTTTTCTTATTTCTTTGTGCTTCCTACTTGTTGTTTATCCAGAGGCAACAATTTTATTGAGGAAGATTAATTTTTTTTCTTATGGTTTAAATGAAATTAATTTTTATTTCAAGTTTGAAATTCCAAAGCAGGTTTGAAAATGAAGCCCAACTCAAAGTAAAACCCAGGTACTTAAAAGTTACAATGGGTTATTTATTTTAAAATGTAAATTATAAAATTCAATGCTCAGAATTGAATTTGTTTTCTAAGAGTGTGACTAAATAGAAGACAAATATGCCATTCAAATCCAGAAGATGCCTATAGCCTAGACAAGGAGGACACAAGTTTTGGGACCTTATAATTGGGTGTCATTGCAAGTGCCATAGACAGGACAGCAGTAACATATGCCCATTCTGAGTGGACAGATGCAGCAAACCTTAGTAGCAGCACATGCTGGGTCAGAAGATGAATCAGACACTGGACAGATCAAGAAACATTAGAGAGGCCAAAGCTGACCTTGGTGACAATTCAGGACTCTGTATCCACTTCTAATGGCAGATGGTTATAAGCATTTCCATGCAACTCACAAAGAAAGATAAGAGGAAAGACTGTTAAGGAGGACAAGATGCCTGATAGTAAGTTTGAATTTTAAATTGACTAAGGTTATATACTACATAACCTATATAGGTTATATACCTATATAACTAAGGTTACATACAACATTCATGGAAAAATTAACCTCAAGAGACCAGATTATATATTTTCCTCTATTGAAGGGAAATGAGTTCAGGAGCAAGTTGATTGCAATTATAGAAGAAAAAAAAAAGAAAATTTCAGGGCTACATATCAGAATAGTAGCATACAAATTTGAAACACATGGCTCATGTAAAAAGTAAAAAGAGAATGCTTGCTGTGGAAACTGGCCATTTTAGTTTAACTGAATATGGGATTTGGTTAAATAAATGGAGAATAAGGTATTTAGATAGGCCAACCAGAGAAAATTATGAAATAAAAGACATGTCTTTTTATGTGGTAGAGTGTAGATTTCATTCTACATTTTCACTGAAAGTTTTATATCACTGAAAGTTTTATATCACTGAAAATTTTGTATAGTGGAACAAGCACATTATTTAAGTCAGGATTACTAAGATGTAATTTACATACAGCAATTCATCCTTTTTGGTGTATATTTTTATCAGTTTTGACAAAGGGATAGAGTCTGAAACATCCTCACAATCAAACTGTAGAATAGTTCCATCACTCAAGATATTCTGTTCTCTCCTTTACCCACAAGTCTTAGTATTGACTCATTTTCTATCCCTGTAATTCTGTCTTTCCCAAAATATCACATCAATGGACTAATATGCTGGTCAAGAAGCAATAGTTAGAACCATATATAGAACAATGGACTGGTTCAAAATTGGGAAAGGAGTACAAAGCTGAATATTGTCTGCTTGTTTAACTTATATGCAGAGTACATCATGCAAGAATACATAGAAGAACTGTATAAAAAAGATCTTCACGACCCAGATAATCATGATGGTGTGATCACTCACCTAGAGGCAGATATCCTGGAATATGAAGTCAAGTGGGCCTTAGGACGTATCGCTATGAACAAATCTAGTGGAGGTGATGGAATTCCAGTGGAGCTATTTCAAATCCTGAAAGATGATGCTTTGAAAGTGCTTCACTCAATATGCCAGCAAATTTGGAAAACTCAGCAGTGGCCACAGGACTGGAAAAGGTCAGTTTTCATTCCAATCCCAAAGAAAGGCAATGCCAAAGAATGCTCAAACTACCGAACAATTGCACTCATCTCACATGCTAGTAAAGTAATGCTCAAAATTCTTCAAGGCAGGCTTTAACAATACATGAACCATGAACTTCCAGATGTTCAAGCTGGTTTTAGAAAAGGCAGAGGAACCAGAGATCAAATTCCCAACATCCGCTGGATCATTGAAAAGCAAGAGAGTTCCAGAAAAACAACTATTTTTGCTTTATTGACTATGCCAAAGCCTTTGACTGTGTGGATCACAATAAACTATGGAAAATTCTTCAAGAGATGGGAATACCAGACCACCTGACCTGCCTCTTGAGAAACCTGTATGCAGGTCAGGAAGCAACAGGTAGAACGGGATATGGAACAACAGACTGGTTCCAAATAGGAAAAGGAGGATGTCAAGGCTGTTTATTGTCACCCTGCTTATTTAAATTCTATGCAGAGTACATCATGAGAACTGCTGGGCTGGAAGAAGCACAAGCTGGAATCAAGATTGCCGGGAGAAATATCAATAACCACAGATATGCAGATGATACCACCCTTATGGCAGAAAGTGAAGAGGAACTAAAAAGTCTCATGATGAAAGTGAAAGAGGAGAGTGAAAAAGTTGGCTTAAGCTCAACAAGAAAGCCAAGAGATGAAGAATTGATGCTTTTGAACTGTGGTGTTGGATAAGACTCTTGAGAGTCCCTTGGACTGCAAGGAGAACCAACCCATCAATCCTAAAAGAGATCAGTCCTGGGTGTTCATTGGAAGGACTGATGTTGAAGCTGAAACTCCAGTACTTTGGCCACCTGATGTGAAGAACTGACTCATTTGAAAAGGCACTGATGCTGAAAAAGATTTAGGGCTGAAGGAGAAGGGGACAACAGAGAATGTGATGGTTGGATGGCATCATCGAGTTGATGAACATGGATTTGGGTGGGCTCCGAGAGTTGGTGATGGACAGGGAGGCCTGGTGTGCTGCATTTCATGAGTTCGCAAGGAGCCGGACATGACTGAGCGACTGAACTGATACTGACATCTTGCAAAATGCCAGACTGGATGAATCACAAGAAGGGATCAAGATTTCCAAGAGAAATACCAACAACCTTAGATATGAAGATGACACCATTCTAATGGCAGAAAGTGAAAAAGAACTGAAGAGCCTCCTGATGAAGGTGAAAAAGGAAAAGCAAGAAGGCGGCTTAAAATTGAACATTCAAAAAAACTAAGGTTGCAGCATCCGGTCGCATCACTTAAAGCAAATAGTAGGGGGAAAAGTGGAAGCAGTGATAGAGTTTATATTCTTGGGCTCCGAAACCACTGCACATGGTGACTTCAACCATGAATTTAACAGATGCTTGCTTCGTGGAAGAAAAGCTATGAAAAACCTAGACAGTATATTAAAAGCAGGGATATCACTTTTTTGACAAAGGTCCATATAGTCAAAGCTATGGATTTTCCAGTAGTCACATATAGATGTGAGAACTGGACCATAAAGAAGGTTGAGTGCTAAAGAACTGATTCTTTTTATTTGTGGTGCTGGAGAAGACTCAAGAATCTCCTGGACAGCAAGAAGATCAAACCAGTCAATCCTAAAAGAAATCAATCCTGAATATTCACTGGAAGGGCTGATGGTGAAGCTGAAGCTCCAATACGTTGGCCACCTGATGCAAAGAAGTTACTCATTGGAAAATGTTCTGATATTGTAAAAGATTGAAGTCAGGAAGAGAAGAGAGAAATAGAGTATGACATGGTTGGATGATATCATCAACTTAATGGACATGAATCTGAGAAAACTCTGGGAGATACTGGAGAACAAAGGAACCTCATGTGCTACAGTCCATGGGGTCACAAAGAGTTAAACATGACTTAAGGACTGAACAACAACAGATACTGAAGTGAAGTGAAGTCGCTCAGTTGTGTCTGACTCTTTGCGACCCCATGGACTATAACCTACCAGGCTCCTCGCTCTATGGGATTCTCCAGGCAAGAGTACTAGAGTGGGTTGCCATTTTCCTTCTCCAGGGGAGCTTCCCGACCCAGGGATCAAATCCGGGTCTCCCACATTCCAGGCAGATGCTTTAATCTCTAAGCCACCAGGGAAGCCCCACAACAGATACTATGTAGCCTTTATAATCAGTTACTTTACTCCCTTGGCACACAATGTTCACTCTGCTGTTGTGTCTATCACCAATCTGTCCCTTTTCTTGCTGAGTAATATCAATATATAATTATATCAATATACCACAGATTGTTGGTCCATTCACCAGTTTAAAAGTACTAGTTTGTTTCTAGTTTCTGAGACACAATGGATATTAACTATAAACTCGTGCACAAACCTAAATTTCCATATCTCTTGATAAATATAAGATTAGGATTGCTGGGTCATATGTTAATTATAGGCTTATTTTTATTAGCAATTGCCCAAATGTTTTCCAAAATGGTTTTGCAATTTTGTATTCACACTAGCAATATATAGGAGAGTTATAGGTGCCCTGCACCCATGCTGTCTGATGTGTTTTTTATTTTAGATGTTCTAATAGTTATGTCAGGCTTTCTGATGGCTCAGACAGTAAAGAATCCTCCTGAGGTACAGGAGACTTGGGTTCAACCCCTGAGTCCAGAAGATCCCCTGTAGGAGGAAATGGCAACCCGCTCCAGTATTCTTGCCTGGAGAATCCCATGGACAGAGGAGCTTGGGGTCACACAGAGTTGGACACGACTGAAGCAACTGAGCACAAAAGGTATACAGTGGTATTTTACTGTGGTTTTCATTTGTATTTTCCTAATGACTAATGATGTGTTTAACATCCATATTTTTATTATTTTCTTCCCATATATAGTTAGATATTACTTCTAATAATATCTAGATAATAATGCTATTATATGCTATCCATACAATTTTAGTGAATTGTCTCCATATCTTTTACATCTTTATTGGACTGTTTGCTTTTCTCATTGGGTTTTTAGAGAACCTTCCATATTCTAGGTGCAAATCCTTTCTCATATGTGTCTTTGGCCAAAATTTTCTTTCAGTCTTTTCAAATCAAATATTGCATTTTAAAAATAAACCTGGCTTCAATTATTAGAATCAACTAAAATGGACAAGATTAGAGGCAGTAAGACTATCTTGTTGTTGTTGTTGTTTAGTCACTTAGTCGTGTCCGACTCTTTGCGCCCCGTGGACCCACCAGGCTCCTCTGTTCATGGGATTCTCCAGGCAAGAATACTGGAGCGGGTTGCCATTTCCTTCTCCAGGAAGAGTATCTAGTTGCATTTAATTAAAGAAATTGAACAGAATATTATGATATTAATGTTTTCTTCAACTTGGCCTAAACATGCATAATCTTGTTTTTGAAAAAAAAATACTGTAAAAATTTTCATGTATTACCATAGGCTTCTCTTGTTGAAGAGTTGGTTGAAATATATTTGTAATCTATTTATATTATGCTCCCAATGAGGCATTCTTTTTTTTTTTTGAGTGGTACAATTTCCGAGAGCTGTAAATTATGAAGTTTAAAACAGTTTTGATGTCACAGAAACATTCCCTGAAAATACACTAAATTTTACTTTAAATCAAGAACAACCAAGTGATTATACATCCCCCCCCCCCCCCGCCAAATTCTAACCTCTCAAGTTAATTCTTTAACCTATTTGGTCAAAATACAGACTACTATACTCAAGAAGACATACCAAAATCAAATTAGCCAAATAGTTTGAATGGAGGTTAGAAACATAAACATCTTTATAAATAGCACAGATTAAAACAAATGTGAACATTTTATGATCGATGGATAATCACATTTTGTTCTGTGTAGTCTAGTGTCTGTAGCCTGATCTATACCCTGAAATGTTATTGACACATTTAATATTAAAAGGAAGAAGAAAACACATAAATATTCTGCTGAATTATGCCACTATTTTAACTCAATGAATTTGATAAATGCTTCCCATTAAAACTGTAAAATTGTGTTTATTCAGTTTTCCAGTCAAAATAAATGTTCTTCTCAAAACTACAGTTTCAGTGAAGCTTGGGGAAATCAAACAAAATCCTGTCTTCTTCATAAATTATAAGCAAAACCTGTGAAGAAATGGAAATTGTATCTGATTATGGAATGATTCGTGGTGGTAATGTGAAATGTCCGTGCAAACAGATGTGAAAAAAGTACAGCTGTATTTTCATAAGCTAAGCATTTCACAAATGCCCTCTTGGGGAGAGGATAACAGAAAATAAATGAAAAATTACTCTCTATTTCTTCCAGCCAAACTAAGCATGGCAAGGAAATTGTAAGGATAAATATAAGAATATAAAGGTACATCTATCTTTATGCCCAATTACATGCATCATTTTATAGGAAGAAAACTAAAACCAACTTGTATTGACAGAGTATCAAAGTCATAGGTGGAACTTTACTCATTTGTACAAACCCCTTCACATAATCTGCTCTGATATATTTGAAGTGCCTTGTATTGCACCAGTAAATTATTTAGTTCATAAAGATATAATGACTTTTATCCTCTCTATTTTAGAAGAGACTGTAAGTAACATGAATGCCAGCCTTACTTGTTTTATTTTCTAATGTATTACCAGACTCTGGAACTGCATATAGGGCTAAATAACCATGCGGTAACTGAATGAATGCATTTTATATTTGATTGAGGAAATTTAAGGTGAACTTCCTGATTTTTATTATACATCATAAATATCATTTTAACATAATATTTTAGGGTACATTTTCTAGCATTTTAAAATTTTATCAAAAAGACAAAGTTTGGTTATCAGACAATGAAAATATCCAAAACTCTTTGGCAAAGCAAGAATAAAAAACCCCAATATACTCACTTATAGGGCTTTTCGTGCCTATCTCTGGATCCATGTCCATGTGACACTGTTATGAACTCTGTGGTATTATACTGAATTTGGAGGTATTAGTGTGAAACTGAGATTTTCAACATAATACTGGAGTGGGTAACATTTGCTTCTCCAGGGAGTCTTCCTGACCCAGGGATCAAACCAGGGTCTCCTGCATTGCAGCAGGCCAGAATACTGGAGTGGGTAGCCATTTGCTTCTCCAGTGGATCTTCCTGACCCAGGAATCGAACTGGGGTCTCCTGCATTGCAAGCAGATTCTTTACCACCCGAACTATCAGGGAAGCCCTGGATAGAGATAAATAGATAGATAAAAACATTTCTTCAGCTCTGTCTGCTGAGAGGGTATGGCAGTGACAGCCCTGTAGCACTGAGCATACCTAGCACCTGGATATTGGTTTCTAGTTGTTTTCCACTACAAGGAAAATAAGGCTCCTTGAAGAAATGGCTAATTCCAAGTTTGGAACAGGTGAAAAACACGATGAGCCTGGAATAGGCCTGGAATATCTTGTGCTAGAGTAGAAATACTCAAGGAAGGGTCACAGAAGCCAACTTGAATGGACCCTCATTGGTTAAACATGGACAATTTGACATAAAAAATAGTGATGGTAACAAATTATAATCATTTTTTTTAAAAAAATAGGAAACTGTTGATCAATCTGAATACTGAATTGAGTATATTGAAGTTTGTAAGTTACAGATATTTACAGTTTCAATGTAGCTCTTTGCAAAATATTTATAGACTGACAAGTCAGTAAGAAGTTTGACAGTGAAAAGTCTAACATGTGATCAGTTAACATAACCAGTAAGGTTATGTTAATAACCGCCAATCAAAATCCTGTGTCACCTGATAGGTTGCAATGATAAAAGCAAGAGGATTATTTTCATAACCAGAGGACAATTTGAAACTAATAATGAGAAACATCAGATGAGCAGAGGTGTGCGTGCTCAGTTGTGTCCAATCCTTGGAGACCCTGTGGGCTCACGGGTGGTCCCGCCAGGATCCACTGTCCATGGGGTATCCCAGGCAAGAATATTGCAGTGGATTGACATTTCTCTCTCCAGGGGATCGAACCTGCATTATTTACTGAACCACCTGGGAAGTCCAAGTACAAATTGACAAACATTCTATAAAATAATTGGTCTATAGATTCACAAGCATCCAGATTATGAAAGTCAAAGACTGAAAAAGTGATCCAGATTGAAGTAACCAGAAATGTGAACACAGCAGAACTTAGAATTCTGAATTAGATACTTTTTCTATGAAGGCTATAGTGGGACTACTGATAGAACCTGAATGGGATCTGAGGATTAGAAGTTAATAGGGTACCACAACAATTTCTTGATTTTCATGTGTGTACTATGGTTACACATGAGAATGTCCTGGTTTTTAGGAAATACTCATTGAAGTATTTGAAGGGCATAATGCATTGTATCAGCAATTTATTAGGGCTATCAAATGGTTCTAGAAAACAGTTCTTGGTGTTACAGTTGCAACTTTGTAGTAAGTTTAAGATACTCTCAGTTCAGTTCAGTTCAGTCGCTCAGTCATGTCCGACTCTTTGTGACCCCATGAATCGCAGCACGCCAGGCCTCCCTGTCCATCACCAACTCCCGGAGTTTACCCAAACTCATGTCCGTTGAGTCGGTGATGCCATCCAGCCATCTCATCCTCCATCTTCCTCTTCTCCTCCTGCCCCCAATCCCTCTCAGCATCAGGGTCTTTTCCAATGAGTCAGCTCTTCGCATGAGGTGGCCAAAGTATTGGAGTTTCAGCCTCAGCATCAGTTCTTCCAATGAACACCCAGGACTGATCTCCAATAATTGGGATGCTGTTAAAGTGCTGCACTCAGTATGTCAGCAACTTTGGAAAACTCAGCAGTAGCCACAGGACTAGAAAGGGTCAGTTTTCATTCCAAACCCAAAGCATGGCACTGCCAAAGAATGTACAAACTACTGTACAATTGTGCTCATTTCACATGCTAGTAAGGTTATGCTCAAAATCTTTCAAGCTGGGCTTCACTAGTACATGAACCGAGAATTCCACATGTTCAAGGTAGATTTAGAAAAGGTAGAGGAACCAGAGATCAAATTGCTATCATTCATTGGATCATAGAGAAAGCAAGGGAATTGCAGAAAAACACATAATTCTGCTTCATTGACAACACTTAAGCTTTTGACTGGGTGGATCACAATAAACTGGAAAATTCTTAAAGAGATATGGATACAGACCACCTTACCTGTCACCTGAGAAGCCTGTATCTGCTCAAGAAGAAACAGTTAGAACTGGACATGGAACAACGGACTGGCTCAAAATTGGGAAAGGAGTATGACAAGGCTATTTATTGGCACCCTGTTTATTTTACTTATATGCAGAGTACATTATGCACAATGATGGGCTACATGAATCATAAGCTAGATCAAGATTGCTGAGAAAGCTGTCAATGACCTGATATGCAGATGATACCACTTTGAAGAAAGTGAAGAGGAACTAGAGAGCCTTTTGATGATGGTGAAAGTGGAGAGTGAAAAAGCTGGCTTAAAACTCAACATTCAGAAAATAAAGATCATGGCATCTGGTCACATTACTTCATGGCTAATAGATGGGGAAAATGTGGAAAGAGTGACATATTTTATTTTCTTGGCTCCACAATCACTGCAGACAGTGACTGCAGCCATGAATATAAAAGATGTTTGCTCACTGGAAGCAAAGCTATGACAAACCTAGTAAAAAGCAGAGACATCACTTTGCTGACAAAGTCAATATACTCAAAGCTATGGTTTTTCCAGGAGTCATGTATGGATGTGAGAGTTGGACTATAAAGAAAGCTGAGCACTGAAGAATTGATGCTTTTGAACTGTGGTGTTGGAGAAGACTCTTGAGAGTTCCTTGGACTGCAAGGAGATCAAAGCAGTCAATCCTAAAGGAAATCAGCCATGGATATTCACAGTAAGGGCTGATGGTGAAGCTGATGCTCCAGTACTTTGACCATCTGAAATGAAGAGCTGACTCACTGGAAAGGACCCTGATGCTGGGAGAGATTGAAGGTGGAAGGAAAAGAGGGGCAGCAGAGGATGAGATGGTTAGAGAGCATCACCAACTCAGTGAACATGCGTCTCAGCAAACTCTGGGAAATAGTGAAGGGCAGGGAATCCTGGAGTGCTACGTTTCATAGGGTCGCAGAGTTGGACATGACTTAGCGCCTGAACCACAACAATCAAAACCTCATTTGTGATGATGTTTGAAGTATCTTAAGAGAGAGTTCTAGAATGAAAGATATAAGTTTTGAGGTTATAAAAATTTAGTAATTAGCAGTATAGAGTGGATGAGATTAATTAATTTTGTTGGCAACTGTGATTTATTAAAAATACATTAACATTGATTTTTCCAAGGTTCAGTTCAGTTCAGTCACTCAGTCATGTCCAACTCTTGGCAACCCCATGGGCTTCAGCACACCAGGCCTCCCTGTCCATCACCAATTCCCTGAGTTTACTCAAACTCATGTTCATTGAATCAGTGATGCCATCCAACCATCTCATCCTCTGTTGTCCTCTTCTCCTCCCACCTTCAATCTTTCCCAGCATTGGGGTCTTTTCAAATGAGTCAGCTTTTTGCATCAGGTGGTCAAAGTATTGCAGTTTCAACTTCAAAATCAGTCCTTCCAATGAAGATTCAGGACTGATTTCCTTTAGGATGGACTGGTTGGATCTCCTTGCAGCCCAAGGGACTCTCAAGAGTTTTCTCCAACACCACAGTTCAAAAGCATCAATTCTTCAGTGCTCAGCTTTTTTATAGTCCAACTCTCACATCCATACACAACTGCTGGAAAAACCATAGCCTTGACTAGACGGACCTTTGTTAGCCAGATAATGTCTCTGCTTTTTAATATGCTGTCTAGGTTGGGCATAACTTTCCTTCCCAGGAGTAAGTGTCTTTTAATTTCATGGCTGCAGTCACCATCCACAGTGAGTTTGGAGCCCAAAAAGATAAAGTCCGCCACTGTTTCCCCTTCTATCTGCCATGAAGTGAAGGCACTGGATGCCATGATTTTAGTTTTCTGAATGTTGAGCTTTTTTTTTTTAAGGTTTTTAAAATAACATTTATTTCTTAAAAGTTAACATGTGCATAATAGGAAACCAAAAAGCACAAGAAGCAAAAAACGAAGCCATTCATAATCACAAGCAGTTTACTGTTTGACTTGTCCTTCTAGGTCTCATTTGTGTATTTTCACAACTAAGCATCCATTTTTATGTAATTAAGACCATGCAGTTATGTATCATGCTGTTTCACACATCATGAATATTTACAATTTCAAAGTCCCAAAGCTATGAGTGTTGAGCTTTAAGCCAACTTTTTCACTTGCCACTTTCACTTTCATCAAGAGGCTCTTTGTTTCTTCTTCACTTTCTGCCCTAAGGGTGGTGTCATCTGCATATCTGAGGTTATTGATATTTCTCCTGGAAATCTTGATTCTAGCTTGTGCTTCCTCCAGTCCAGCGTTTCTCATGATGTACTCTGCATATAAGTTAAATAAGCAGGGTGACAATATATAGCCTTGACATACTTCTTTTCCTATTTGGAACCAGTCTGTTCCATGTCCTGTTCTATTGTTTCCTGATCTGCATACAGATTTCTCAGGAGGCAGGTCAGGTTGTCTAGTATTCCTGTCTCTTTAAAATTTTCTACAGTATTGTAATCCACACAGTCAAAGACTTTGGTATAGTCAATAAAGCAGAAATAGATGTATTTCTGGAACTCTCTAGCTTTTTCAATGGACTGGTTGGATCTATCTAAAAAGTAAGAGAGAAGTAGTTAAAGAGTTCAAGATCTGAGTCATGTTTCTGGCTTTGAATCCTGAATTTTGAATTGTGATTATGAATTATAAATCACTATTTATTAAATGTGTAATATTTGACTGTGTTTGTGCTATGCTTGGTCATTTCAAACTCTTTGCCACTCCATGGACCATAGCCCACCAAGTCTCTCTGTCCATGGAATTAACCAGGCGAGAATATTAGAGTGGGTTGCCATTTCCTACTTCAGGGAATCTTCCCAAAGTTGCATTAACTTGTCTGTGCTTCAGTTTTTGCAGTAATGAAATGGGGGTAACAAAAATAGTTTGGATTTTTATGAACAGAAAATTAGTACATGCAAAACCTCTAGGTTCCATAACTGGCTCAGTATAAGCCCTCAGTGTTATCTTAATTTAGATGTTCTTATAAATATCAACAAAAATCATTTTCCTGCAATTAGTGAATCAATCTTAAAATATATTTTGTAAAACAACAGCAGAAAATTTTAAAACATGAAATGAGTTTTAGTCTTATATTGATTTATTTGCAACTATTTATAGAAATCAAGTGTTATTTCTTTTTACAGAAATATATCTGGAGCTTTTGGTTGCTTAAATTGAAAATGAACAAACACATGGTACTATCAAATTTTTTTTCAGCTATCCTTAGTAGATTTCTGCTAAAAGCATGGAGTAAAAAAAAAAAAAAAAACAAAAAACTAGTTTATTTTGGAATCTAAGCATTCATAATGATGTTCATATCTTCAATTGAGCACAGGCATGTGATAATCTTCAGATTTATTTTATCAGCACATCAGGAATAGTTCTTGTTGGAAAAATTGAAGGTTCTACAAAATTAATTTGATGAGAAGAGCTGAGAATTATATGTGACACAGATATGGAGATTTATTTTATGTTCCTTTTGTTCTGGCTAAAGTTTTGAAATACATAGGCATTTTTGCTGATAAAATATATACACTTCTGAGTGTCACCAGAATTTCTGAAATTTGACAATAATATTTGAAATTGTAACAGCATTCATTTGGTTAAAGTGCATAAGAAAATTTTGTTTAAATAAGATAAACTTATTTTAGAATTATCACATCCTCCTCTATATTTCTAAATTAGTATTAGTAAAGCATAAATATTCATATTTCCATTTTCTCCATGTAATGTCAACTATATATATATATATATATATATATATATATATAAAACACACTAAATCAATAAATTTGTTTGAAAATATATTTTAACCTAACTAGGAATATAACCTGATTGCCATTAATGACAGTTTATGTAGTTCCAATTTTAAAAGAGAAATGGGAAAACATGCATATTAATTTTCTACATAGATCATATGTAAAATAAGCAAACTGCTTTTCAAAAAATGCTTTGATACATATGTCTGTGTGTGTGTTCAGTCGTGTCTGACTGTTTATGAATCCATGGACTGTAACCCACCAGGTTCCTCTGTCCATGGAATTCTCCAGGCAAGAGTCCTAGAAAGGGTTGCCATGTCCTACTCCAGGAGATTATCCTAACCCAGGGATCGAAACTGAGCCTCTAAATTTTTTCTCAAGGGTGTCTTAGAATTTTGTGATTTTGCCTCCAGCAAAGATGTAATAACAGAAAGCAAATTTACCTCACTCCATAAAACAACAAAACTAGACAAAAAATAAGTAAAATAGTGGACTTCAGGCATTGAATAACATTCCTACTGCTGCTGCTGCTGCTGCTAAGTCACTTCAGTCGTGTCTGACTCTGTGTGACCCCATAGACAACAGCCCACCAGGGTCCCCTGTCCCTGGGATTCTCCAGGCAAGAACACTGGAGTCGGTTGCCATTTCCTTCTCCAATGCATGAAAGTGAAAAGTGAAAGTGAAGTCTCTCCGTTGTGTCCGATTCTTAGCAATCCCAGGGACTGCAGCCTACCAGCCTCCTCTGCCCATAGGATTTTCCAGGAAGAGTACTGGAGTGGGGTGCCATTGCCTGAGAGATAGGAAACCAATGAGATGAACTCTATCGTCACCCAAGTTCACTATTTCAAGAAATTTTCCTGGAAATTGGAATGCAGGAAATGAAATGAAAGGAAAGAAAAGAAAGGCAAAAATTCTTCTTACAGAATTCAAAACATTTTCAAAATGACGCATATTGCAACCTCGCAGATCCAAAAATCTTAAAATCTGAACAAAGTATGAAGAAAACTATGCCAAGACACACTGTAACTGGATTTCTCAAAACACGTGAAAACGGAAGTTCCTGAAAGCAGGCAGAGGGAAAAAGAAATGTTACTTCTCTAGAACAAATATAAAAATAGCATCTTATTTCTCATTGGAAACAATGCAAGTGAGAAAACAGAGTATTAATTTTTTTTTAAGTACTGAAAGAAAAAAAAATCTGAAACATACAATTCTACATCCAGAAAAGGTACATCTCAAAAATGAAAGCAGAAAGTTTTTCAGACATATAAAAGCTGAAAGAATCCATCACTAGCAGATCTACACTAAAAAATGTTAAAAAAAAATGTTCTTCAGTCAGAAGAAAAAAGAAACGATATGGAAATATGAGTCTTCACAGAAGAATGGAAATCACTAGAAACAGTATTTGTATGGTATTAAACATTTCCATATTTCTTTTAACATGAGTATAAGCAAATGTTATAATAATATAGTGTTCTACAACATATATAAAAATAAAATGTATGAAAAAAATCACATAATTGGGAAGATAAAAATGGAATTGTGTGTTTGGTGTGAAGTGAAAGTGAAAGTCGCTCAGTCGTGTCTGACTCTTTGTGACCCCATGGACTATTTAGTCCATGGAATTCTCCAGGCCAGACTACTGGAGTGGGTAGCCGTTTTTTCTGCAGGAGATCTTTCCAACCCAGGGATCAAACCCAGGTCTCTCACATTGCAGGTGGATTCTTTACCAGCTGAACCACAAGGGAAGCCCTGTTTGATGTAAGGAAGTGTCCAGAGCTTTCCTTTTTTCTTTATCCTGTAAATCCTACAATTTTTCCTTTATTCTATCATTTGGGTGAACAGATTTATTTTCAAATATGAATCTACTCTAGTCTTTCAGGCATCATAATCCCAATTGGTCATGATATATCATCCTTTTAATATACTGCTGAATTTGTTTGCTAGTATTTTGTGAGGAATTATAAATCCATCACCTACAATTTTCTCGAAATATCTGTCAGCATTTGGTATTAGGGTTATTCTGACTCCTGAAAATGGTTTGGCAACTTTTCCCTCCTCTTCTATAATGCTTTCTCTGGAGAGTTGTGATAGGAACGGTACTGATTATTATATTTTTTTTCTTGCATATTTGACACAGTTCACCGGTGAAAATTTATGAGTGTAAAGCTGCAAGTGTTTACTTTTTATATAAACTTTCCCACAAGTAAATGGATATATATGGGATTGGGGAGGTAATATTTAAGCCTGAAACAGAAGTGTTGTGCTCCAACTCAGCCTCTCCCTGGAGAGTAAGTAAATCCCTAAGGGAATTTGTGTAGTTATTGGCAAAATGCTACTTTGTTTTCCAATCTGCTTTTCTTCTTTTTGTTTCTTTAGGAATTGGGTATTTTATATTTTTCTACTTAACAGAAACAAGCACATCTTAACCAGCATCCAGACTTCTTCAGATATCTGGTGACATATTGAAGCCCAATGCAGGACAAAAGGGCATATGCAAAGGGCCTCATCTTTATCAACAACCACATGGGAACTCTGATTCTCTCACTGCAGCTGCCTCCGCAAGGACTTCCCAGTCTAGAGCACATAGTAGAGTCCCTCTGGGTTTGAACAAGCTTATTCAGGACCACCATTTACATACACATCCTTGGCCCTAGCCTGAGAAGGCTTTCCTAGAACAAGGGTAATCTCCAGTTGGCAATCCGAGACCAAAAGACCATTTATTTATTAGAAGCACTGGCCTGAATGAAGAAGGTGATATCTTGCTGACAAAAAAAAAAAAAAATCTCAAAGACAGACAGACCTTTTATACATAGGCTGTCTGCAGAGACCTTCTGTGACCAAGAGGCTCTAAAGTTGTTCTTGCATTCAGTTACGGTGGCAGACTTAGTATACATCATGGCTTACTAACATTCTGGTCTATAAGAAAGAGAAGTGAACAAATATTTTCAATACACTTATTTGAGTATTGAAATGTTACCAAATGTAAACCTGAGAACTGAAAATTGTGTGAAGCAGCATTTTAGCAGAATGCATTGTCTCTGATTGGTCACTGCTATTGAGGCACACACTCAGAAAGGGTAGCCAAATACATATTCATTCAAACTGGAGCAATCTTGAGTATGAAATGGGGGGAGCTATTGCAATTACTTGGAACAACATACATAAACCAGACTGCCCTGGAAAGCTGAGATATTTGCTCTGACAACCCTAGTGATGTGAAGACTAGAGTGGATTTTAAATTTTTTGAAATTCTTTAAGGTTTAAAAACTCTTGAGAGTCCCTTGGACTGCAAGGAGATCCAAGCTGTCCATCCTAAAGGAAATCAGTCCTGAATATTCATTGGAAGGACTGATGCTGAAGCTGAAACTCCAATACTTTGACCTCCTGATGTGAAGAACTGACTAATTTGAAAAGACCCTGCTGCTGGGAAAGGTTGAAGGCAGGAGGAAAAGGTGAAGACAGAGGATGAGATGGCTGGATGGAATCACTGACTCAATAGATATGAGTTTGAGTAAACTCCAGGAGTTGGTGATGGACAGGGAGGCCTGGAGTGCTGCAGTCCTTGGGGTCGCAAAGGGTCAGACACGACTGAGTGACTGAATTGAACTGAACTGAAATGTTTAAAGAAGTTCTGATTAGCAGAATTACCATTGGTGTCTTATTTCTCCTAGTTGAGTTAACCGCAGATCATACAGACTGTGTATAACTAGCAGTGATTCATTGCCATCCTAGGAAGGATAAAACTAAGTAGATTGTAGTTTCTTCTTGATCTTAGTTATCTATTTCCTTTAGAGAAATCTATACCTCTGTTATTATTGATAACTGGGTGTTTCATTTTTCCTTACATACTTCATTTTTGCTCTGATATAGTGTTTTTATAAATTTTATGGGCCTGAAAAAGCCATAGTATATTTTTATTACTGACTTTGGAAGGCATTAGAAAAGCTGTATGTTTATGTTAGAAAATATACTCAATGAATCAAATGCTTTCATTCAACTTGTACCTGAAGATATATTCTTCTAGTCCCTGTGATTCTTAACACACACTTCATTTCTTCATTCATTCATTCAATGTGTTTGTTTTGAATACCTACTATATGCCAAGACTTCCCTGGTGGCTCAGAGGGTAAAAAATCTGCATACAGTGTAGGAAACATGCATTCAATCCCTGGGTCAGGAAGATCTCCAGAGAAGGGAATGGCAACCCACTGCAATACACTTGTCTGGAGAATTCCATGGGCAGAGGAGCCCGGCAGGATCATGAAGAGTTGGACATAACTGACTGAATAACATACAGACACACACGTTGAAAAGAAGTATTCTTGGCACTTGGAATATATTAGTGAACAAAACACAATCCCTTTTGTTATGGAACTGACATTCTAGTGGTAGAAAAGTGTTTATATTGATTGAGGTCTTAACCTCAGAATCTTTCCGACCTCAATTTCAAACCTCAATTTCTTTCCCAGGAATTGAACCAGGGTCTCCTGCATTGCAAGCAGATTCTTTACCAACTAACTGAGCTATTAGGGAAGCCCCAGGAAGCTTTCATTAATATTCAAATGTTGTCTTGATGATAAATTAGTAAATTGATTGTTTTAATTTTCTGGATATGTAATAAATCACATCATTCATATTTCAAAAGTTAAAGATTTATTTATTTTACCCACTCCAAAATAAAGGACTTTTGTTTTATTATTTTTCCTGAACCATTCCAAATTTTATGACTATCCAAATAAATGAAGATAATTTGTATTTCCTCTTTATTCACAAATGTCCTTCTAATCTGCTATCTTCCTGCTGCTGCTACTGTTAAGTCACTTCAGTCATGTCCGACTCTCTGTGACCTCATAGACAGCAGCCCACCAGGCTTCCCCATCCCTGGGATTCTCCAGGCAGGAATACTGGAGTGGGTTGCCATTTCCTTCTCCAATGCATGAAAGTGAAAAGTGAAAGTGAAGTCGCTCAGTCATGTCTGACTCTTAGCGACCCCATAGACTGCAGCCTACCAGGCTCCTCCATCCATGGGATTTTCCAGGCAAGAGTACTGGAGTGGGGTGCCATTGCCTTCTCTGGCTATCTTCCTAGCTTCTATTAAAAAATCAACTGAAGTGCATTAAAATTTTCAAGAGTTTACTTGAACACACTTTTATTTTGAATTGGGCAATGCCAAACTGGTGATGGACAGGGAAGCCTGGCATGCTTCAGTCCATGGAGTCACAAAGAGTCGGACACGACTAAGCAGCTAAACTGAACACAAATGTCATTACATATATACTCTTCTGTCCATTTGTTTTTGCTTTTATAATGTATATTGAGAGTTTTTTTTTTAATATATATATCATGGAATGCTTGCTCATTCTTTTTTTTTTTTTTTTTTTGGCAATATAGTGTTCCACTGCATGCATACACCAGTTAATTTAACCACACCTATAATTTAACCACACCTATTGACTTTGTTGGGCTTCCCAGGTGGTGGTAGTGGAAAAGAACCTGCCTGCCAATACAGAAGACATAAGAGATGCAGGTTTGATCCCTGGGCTGGGAAGATCTCCTGAAGGAAGGCATAGCAACCCACTCCAGCATTCTTGCCTGGAGAATCCCATGGACAGAGGAGCCTGGTGGGCTACAGTCCATGGGTTGCAAAGAGAGACAGACTGAAGTGACTTAGCACGCAGGTGTGCACTGACATCATTTAGTTTCTAGTCTCATAGTCTCATGCTTTTACAAATAATGATGCAGTGAGTAACATTTTTCATGTTTTTTTGTACATACTTAAGTGTATCTAAATTAAATGCATAGAATCTTTGCACTTATAATTTTGCCAAATTAACAAGATTTCTTCCAAAAGGGTTTAATGCCAGTTTGCATGTAATTTACATCACAATTTATGAGCATGTGTATTATTCATTGACCAACACTTCAGTATGATCAAACTTCTGCATTATTGTCAATAAAATAGGGTTAAAATCTATCTTTATGCCTCAGCATAGTTTTAGTTTAACTCCTCTCATTATAAGTGAAATTGAACATTTAGACATCTCTATCATTTGTACATGGTGAAGAACTACTTGCAGTTTTCAATTTGTGTCCATCTTTTTCATAATCTGATCACTTTTTATATGGAATTTGGCTTTTTTTTTTCTCTTTATATATCAAGAATTATAGAAATGAGTTGCAAATATTTGTTTCTCAGTGTGTTATTTATATTTGAGATTTGTGGATTTTTAAAATTAACTATTAGAAGTATTGAAATGTCTTTTATATTCAGATGATGTTTGTTACTTTTTAATTTATAGTTTCTGGGTCTTGATTCAGTTAGGATGGCTTTCCCTACTACGTACTTGAAATTTTCACACTCTGAATGCTTTTTGAGACTTCATTTTTGCATTTAAATATTTAATCAAGTTAGATTTTTAAAATTGTCACTACATGTCTGCATGATTTTGTATATAGAATATCTCAAAGACTCAAACAACAAATTTGGAATTAAAGATTTCAGTAAAGTTACAGGATATAAAATCAATTGCATTTCTATACACTAATAATAAAAATCCAAAACACAATAAAGGAAACTATGCTGTTCACAATGCCACATCAGAATAATAAAATATCTAGGAATAAATTTAACCAAGGAAGGGAAAGATCTGTACAACAAAAACTGTAAGACTGCTGAAAGAAATCAAAGAAGATACAAACAAATGGAAAGATATCTGTGTTCATGGATAGGAATAATTGATGCTAAAATATCCATACTACACAAAGCTATCTATAGACTCAATAAAATCCCCATCAGGGTACTGATGTTCACAGAACTGGAAAAAAAAAAACCCTAAAATATTCATGGAACCATAAAAGATGCTGAGTAGGCATAGCAATCCTGAGGGAAAAGAACAAAGCCTGAAGTATCACACTTCCTGATTTCAGTTCAGTTCAGTTCAGTTCAGTCGCTCAGTCATGTCCAACTCTTTGTGACCCCATGAATTGCAGCATGCCAGGCCTCCCTGTCCATCACCAACTCCCGGAGTTCACTCAAACTCACATCCATCGAGTCTGTGATGCCATCCAGCCATCTCATCCTCTGTCATCCCCTTCTCCTGTCCCCAATCCCTCCCAGCATCAAGGTCCTTTCCAATGAGTTAGCTCTTCACATGAGGTGGCCAAAGTACTGGAGTTTCAGCTTTAGCATCATTCCTTCCAAAGAACACCCAGGACTGATCTCCTTTAGCTATACTACATAGTTACAGTAATAAAAAACAGTAAGCTACAAGCATAAAAATAAACACATAAACCAAGGGAATAGAGTGCCCAGAATTAAAGCCCCACATTTACAGTCAATTAATAGTCTACAAAAGTGCCACGAACACTCAATGATGAAAAGATAGTCTCTTCAACAAATGGTGCTGAGAAAACTGGTTAAACACATGCCAATGAAGCTACTCCTATCTTACACCATTCATAAAAATTAACTCAAATGGATCAAAAATTTAGATATAAGACCCAATTCCATAAAACTTCTAGAAGAAAACTTAGACAAAATTTCTCAACGTTGATCTTGGCAATGCTTTTCTCTCTATGACATCCAAAGCACAAATAAGAGCAAAGATCAATAAACGGGACTACATCAAACAAAGTTTCTGCACAGGAAAAGAAGCAATTGAAAATGCAACCCACAGAATGGTAAAAATGTTTACAAATTTTTGTATAAAAAATTAGTATCGAAATATATAAATAATCCAGTCAACTTACCAGGGCTTCCCTGGTGGCTCAGATGGTAAAGAAAATGCCCTCAATGGGGGAGACCCAGGTTCAATCCCTGGGTCAGGAAGATCCTCTGGAGAAGGAAATGGCAACCTGCTCCAGAATTCTTGCCTGGAAAATCCTATGGACAGAGGAGCCTGGAGGACTACAGTCTATGGAGCTGCAAAGAGTCAGACATGACTGAACAGGTTTTTTTTGTTGTTGTTTTTTATACAACTAAATAAACAAATTAAAAACAATCCCTTTAAAAAAATGGGCAGATAAATGGAATACACATTTTTCAAAATAAGACACACAAATAGCCAATAGGTACTGAAATGCTGTTCAATCTCATCAATTACCAGAGTAACGAAAATCAAGACCACAAGGAAATACCACCTCCCACCTGTTATGGCCATCGTCAAGAAGACCAGGTAAGTGCTGGTGAGGACATGGAGAAACAGACCCTTGTACATTGTTGGTGGGGATGTAAATAAGTTTGATCACTATGGAAAACATAAGGGAGATTCCTCAAAAAATTGAAAGTAGATCTACCATACAATCCATCAGCAATTCCACTTCTGGGTATATAACCAAAAGAAATGAAAACAGGATATTGAAGAGATATGTGTACTCCCATATTTATTGCAGCATTATTTTCAATAGCCAAAAACTTGAAAATATCTAAGTATCCGTCAGTAAATAAGAAAGAATATGTCACACACAGACACACACACACACACACACTGGAGTATTATTTACCCATGAAAAAGAAGGGCATCCTGCTGTTTGCAACAACATGGATGAAACGTAAGCATATGAAAATGAACATAATTCAGGCTTAGAAAGACAAATACTATATATCACTTTATATGTAGTATCGAAAAAAATTGTGAAAACCAAAAGTAAAATGCTGTTACCAGCGGATTGCAGGGGTTGGTGGTGGAAGATAGAAAAGTGTTTAAGAGTACAAACTTGAAACAAGTAGTAAATAAGCCCTGGAGATTCAATGCATAGTTAAGTGAATACAGAAAACCATATTCTGTTATAATCATCAAACTTACTAAAAGATTAGGATTTAATGATCAAAATACCAAAATAAAGGAAATTATGTAACAGGTTCAATTCCTGGGATAGGACGATCCCCTGGAGGAGGGCATGGCAACCCACTCCAGTATTGTTGCCTAGAGAATCCCCATAGACAGAGGAGCCTGGTGGGCTATGGTCCATGGGGTCACAAAGAGTCAGACTTGACTGAGTGCCTGAGAACAGAACAAATTAATCTTTGTAGTAGTTTTAAGATAGATCTCTCATTCTAGGGTTTTCTATATAAATAACCATATCATTGGCAAATTTTACATTATGTCTTTTTGCTTCACATTTTAAATTCCATTTCACTTATTTTTCATTAAACGACTAATATTTCTAGTTCAAAGTTTAGTAGTTTGGCTTTAGAGAGACTGAGGGTATTTTTCTTACCTCTTAACTTTAAAGTGAATTTTTCCCATTGAGAATAACGTCGGAGATAGGTGTCAAGTAAATATCTCTATCTGACTGATTTTGTTTAAATTAAAAACAGACACTTAACTTTTTTCAAATCTTCTTAAGCATCTATGGATGTAATTATGTGATTTTTTTTTCTTCCTTAGAAATCCTTATTGCATTTTATGGGAGAGACTATGGACAAAATCCATTGTAACCTATATATCCGTCATAAAATATTAATAATTAGAATGTGATCATTTATTTTGTTTTGAAAATATTTTTGAAAGTCTGTCCTATTATACTTAAATTGGTGATGTATATTCTATATACTTGTAGAAGGAAATAGCAACCCACTCCAGTATTCTTGTCTGGGAAATCCTATAGACAGAGGAGCCTTGTGGGCTTCAGTCCATGGGGTCACAAAGAGTCGGACATGACTCAGCAACTAAACTACCACCACCACATTCTGTACACTAAGATACATTTATGATTGTTCACACACACAGATTTCGTTCCCCAGATACCTGTTTCCTGGATGGCCACAATTTTCCAGATACTTCACAATCTTGAAAAACTGTCACCGTGCTCTAGTGTTAACAAAGAGTATTTTGTAAATGAAAGGACATAAGATTGATGCTACTGATGGAATCAAATATTGGTTCTGCTTTTTTTATGAATGTATAAACAAGGGCAGTTAGCTGTTCTCAGCTGTAGTTACCTCAGGTATTAACTGGACAAGCCAGCCCGTTGCATTCTTACTGGAGCTGTTCAATTAGTATTGTCAGTTCATTTCATCTCTTTGATTCTGGCTTCAATTATTCAAGAGTGTGTTCTTCATTTTTAAATACTTTGTTTTCCTCTGTTTTTCCTTACAAAATCAGAGGACAGACTTTTGACAGAAAGTGCTTTCACAGAAACTGACAAACTGTGTCTAAATGGAAAGTTCACAGTAACAACATCTGGCTTTGTTTGTATTTCTTTGAGCTAAGCAGGAGGATTCCTCCACTCCTGCCTAGTCAGGAGGACAGCAGGGGCCAGGGACAGGGAGAGGAACACAAGGCGGGAAGGAAGAGAGGAGCCACTCCTCAAAGACTGTCAATCACCCGGAAAGCAAAACCGCAGAATAAGAGCCCAGGGAGAAAAGATGGCGGTAGGAAGATGCTGACCTGAAGAAACGCCACTCTGGTAGGATTCTACAGTGCTTTGACTGTGTATTCTAAGAGACTTTAGGTTCACTGAGAAATAAGGGCATTAGACTGTCTTAGTTTTCCTTAAAAACATCCCCAGCCCCCCTTCCCCCGCACATAACCCATACACAGACTATATACACACACACACACACAGGCTGGTCTGCCCTTGTTTCATTTTTTAAAATTCATCTATTTAATTGCCTTTTATGTATCATTGTAATCTGCTGTCCTTTCAGTAGCAAAATAGCAATAATTTAACTTTAAAAAAATCTTGGAGTATATTACTTACGAGTAAACTAGCCATCATAGCTATAGGAATTCTGCTAAAAACACGGAAGAACATAAAGCATAATCTAATTTGGATTGCTTATGGAGGAAGAGAAAGTTTTGTTTTTGTATTTGAACTTGATAAGTAGGTAAATATGGGTTTTGGAACTCATTTTTTCTCCTATTTGTCCCCTGAATTGACTAGATTTATTTAAGACAGGGTAATGGACCCTATTCCAATGTTCTTTAAACTTTTTATATGGAAAATGATAACACCAGTCTCTCAAAAGGAAAAAACAAAATGCTTATTTTTTAGATGAATTAGTAGAACAATTAATAGTGACTCCAACTCTCCGTCCCTGCTAGTCTCCCATTCTTAAAACCAGGTGAGCATTAATTTTCTAATGATTGTGGTTGGCAGTGGATATCAGAACCTTTTGCATCATGGCTTAATCACTATTGAGTTCCCATCTTGATTGTGTAGGCAGAAGCAGAAGGTGTTTAGTTGTAGCTCAATAAATACACTCAGGTAGGCAGATAGGAGAACAGTCTCCCAAGGCCAGAAATCAATTCTTGTTTGACATTTCTCCTACCCTTCACTGCTTTCTTTGCTCCAAGGTTTTTAACAGAGGGATGTGCTTTTATGCTTATATGGACTTACTTATACCATGATCAGGTCATTAAAAGTAGCTTCCTAATTCTCACTAAGTCAACTATTTTAATTTTCTGAGACAATGTTTTGTAATCCTTGGCTTAGTAATGTACAATATGACACGGTTGTTTGTTAAACAGAATTTTTGTGACACAGCAGAAAACTGACATTTATTCTTCTGCCTTTTTTCATGCATGTACCAGATTATTTGTTGGCACCTCAGTGAAATATCCTTCTAAACTGAAGTGGGGCTAAAAACTCAGACAGACGAAATTAGAGGGAATTAATTGTCAGCAGATTTACAATGAAGCAAGTGTCAAGGAAGTTATTCATGCAGATGTATTATAATAGATAGAAACAAAACTGAACTGAACTGAAAGTCACTCAGTTGTGTCTGACTCTCTGAGAGGCCATGGACTATACAGTCCATGAAATTCTCCAAGCCAGAGTACTGGAGTGGGTGGCCATTCCCTTCTCCAAGGGATCTTCCCAACCCGGGGATTGAACCTAGGTCTCCTGCATTGTTGGCAGATTCTTTACTGTCTGAGCCACCAGGAAGCCCAGATAGAAACAAGACTCTACACAAAAACATAGAAATGGAATGGATGAAAATAAAACATATTCCATTAGTATTAATTGTTTTAAGAGGAAGCTAAAGAAAAAGAGTTGCAATGTACTGGGTGTGAAACATAAGATACACAACAAAAGCAGTATAAGGAATGGGAAGAGGTGCTGGGGATATACTATTGTCAGATCCTTAGCTCACACTGGCTTCCCTGGTAGCTCAGTGGTAAAGAATCTGCCTGCCAGCGTAGGAGACTTGGGTTCGCTCCCTGGGTTGGAAAGATCCCTAGAGGAGGAAAGGGCAACCCACTCCAATCTCATTTTTGCCTGGGAAATTCCATGGACAGAAGGGCCTGACAGGCTACGTATAGTCCATGGGGTCTCAAAGAGTCAGATTCAACTTAGCAACTAAACAACAACAAAAGCTTTACATAAGAAGTGGCACAATATTATTATTCTTATAAGAATAAGATTCTTATTATTTCAAGATGTACATGATAAGCCCTAGAACAATATTTAAATCTTATTAATGAAAAAATAGCAGCTGCAGAAGAAAAAGAAACAAAGAGCACATAAGTAAATTAGGAAACATCTATCAAGATGGTATTTTAATCTTGCCTTATCAATAATAGCATTAAATATAACAAGTCTATACATGCCAATTAAAATACAGACATTGTCAAATGGAATGAAAAAGCAAGATTTAAGTTTAGAACATCTACAAGAAACTCACTTTAAAAATAAAGGCATATCATGAGTAACTAATAAGGAACGGATGAATGTAAACTTTTTGATCACTAACCACCCGTGCAACACTTGGTAACCAGGGCCATTGCAATTGCCCATCCAACATTTCCTTGTGAATTTGAGAACTGGGAAATGTATAGAGGAATAGAAAGAAAATGGATAAAGTTAGAAAAAGAATGAATCTGTAACATAGTTCTGAGGATTGTGAAGGCCCAGGGATCCTCTCAAATGCCTTTAACCTTGAAATTATGCAAGGTCCTCGACTTTGCCTCTAACTCAGTGTAGGACCTGAGCGTAGCACACTTCATCCCTCTGGGTGTTATTTGCTCTATGGGTACATTAAGGAATTTGGACTGGAAGACCACTGAGATGACTTTTTACTTTAAGAATCTAAAATTGGCAATTTCCCCTTAGCCAAATGTGCCCCATGTTGTAGAAATAAAATGCCATAGGATATCTTTTTAAACAAATAAAAGCAAAATTGGTCAAAGAACACTGATATAAAAGATATAAAATGAAAACACTAGTTTAAAAAAAAACAAAACTAAAGTTGGTCTATTAATTTCAGATAAAGTAGACTTCAGAACAAGGAATTTACCTGCACTAAAAAGGAGTATTGTACAACAATAAACGAGTCAACTCTACAAGAAACTTAAATGCTCTAAATGTGTAAGGAGTAGTCACAAATCTTCAAAATATATGTAGTAAAATCTAATCGAAGGGAAAGGAGAAATAGACCTGTCTATAGTTATAGTAGGAGAGACATCAATACCTCTCTCTCAGTAATTGATAAGATATGTGTGTGGAAAATCTCTCTGCCAGTGAAGATTTTTCTATTCTCATTTACTCAGACATAAAATCCCACTTTATCCTTAATTTCTACCTTTCCAATATATCATCTCTGTACAACATTTATATATTACATGAGCCTGTTCTCACTTATTGGAGGAGGAGATATAATCTCTAAGAATCATATAAAGTTGGAAAGTCCCACCTGTGTATCCGGGGGTGACAAGACTACCGATATCTGTTATGGGGAAACAACTGGCAGATGCATTAATGAGCAATTATTAGTAAATAATGCTTTAATTTGCAAAAGAAAAGCACAGCTTTTTCAATCTATGTCATCAATCATAGAGAGATTAATGTCTGTGAAAATATTACCAAGACTTTCTCACAGATCAATTGTTGGAATCTGAAGAAAACTTCACAGAAACTATGTAAAGGTAAGTGTGTTAGTCACTCAGTTGTGTCCAGCTCTTTGTGAGTCCGTGGACTGTAGTCTGCCAGGCTCTCCCATCCATAGAATTCTCCAGGCAAGAATACTGGAATGGGTTGCCATTTCCTTCTCCAGGGGTCTTCCTAAACCAGAGATTAAACCTGGGCCTCCTGCACTGAAGGCAGATTATTTACTGTCTGAGCAGCCAGGGAAGCCCTAGAGAAACCATACTAACACTAAAATTGAAAGAATTGCCTATATTCCAAATCATTTTAATCTGTTCAATGTATTTACAGAAAACACATGTATTAGTATATCCTGCCAGCAAAGAACAGTCACTTTATTATCCTTAAATGTATCCAGCATAGTAAACAGAAAGAAAATACTTGGTTAAGCTATATTTATAATATTTAAATACTTCCCTGATGGCTTGTTATTTTAAGAATTTTGTTTGGTTTTGGTTTTTGCCTTTTGGGGAAAAAAAAAACTAAAAACATAGTACTTTGACAAGAAGATTTTCTTCTTTGAAACAAAGCAATAAAAAAAGGTAACAGGTATCTCTGGACTTATTTGTAACTAAAAAATTTTAGAGAAAATCTTGTCAAATCAAATTTAAAGAAAGACCTAAGGATGTTTCACATTTTAATAGAATAATTTACTTCTGAAAGCAGAAGTAGACTGGTTAAAGAAGAGGAGGGTTCATAAAACCCAAATTTATTGTTAACCTGGATAGTAGGCTGATAATAGGATTGATTTGATCATGGTCTGATGCAGACTAGAGAGGCCTGCAAATTTCATGTGTCAAGAAAGAGTAGAGGGAAGTCAATTAAGGCAATGCAAGTTAGGCAGATGACTAAGAAATGTGACTGTCCACAATATATTATAAAAATTTCTAATAATTTGAATGAGAGATGAGCATGCCTGCATTGGCGTGGCTTTATTGAGAAGGAAATTACTGCATAAAGATTGAGCTTTTCAGGAGAATAATACAGAATGATCTTTCTTATCACATATCCTCTGACTTGGCTGCAACTGGAAGTGGGGAAATAGTGTTATAAGTTTGTAAGATAAGAAACCAAATAAAATCAATATTTAATCATCATTGCTTAAAAAAATCCACCTGTAATTTCACCTCGGCCTCTCTCTTCATACACCTTTTTTCATTCTCCGATTGATGCGTGGTCTACTCAAATCCTGTGCTTCAACCTATTTTATACATTGCTGAGCAAATATCTATTCACTTTCCAATGCTCGCCTTAAGTTTCACACTCCCTACCTGCCCTTCACCCTAACTCAGATAATTAAAACACTCCATACTAATGGCTGTATGTTTCTACTTAAACACTTAGGGCCGTTTTCATACTTGTTTATGAATGTATCAAAATCTGTGCTTTTCAAACTTAAGCTCTTTAGAGGCTAGGATTCTTTGACTTGTGTATTTCCTAATTTTGAAACAATATCCAGCACATAGTAAGAACTTAACTAATATATCTTGAGTGCATACAGTCCAATGAATAAGATGGACTATTGCTTGGAAGCCTAGGCTTTGTGACACAAAAAATACAGGGTCTTGGAGTAATTCTAAAGTACCAAAGGCTTCAATTTCCCAGCAAAATGAAAGAGTTGGCATTTATGATCTTTAGAGCACTAAAGTTTTGTATGATTTTTCGTCTATACACATAGTTAGACATGCACCTGGGTAATTTTAATTCACAAATTAAAAATATGAAATATTATAAATTTAAATATAAACATATAAAATCAATATATACCTGTTAAACATACTTGGCATTTTTATATTTATAACAAATCCTGATTTATATTAAAATTAAATTCAATTTTATTCCATTCAATAAACTCTTCTCTTTTACCTAGAAGAGAGTGCTAGCTATAAAGTAACTTGTTACTTTTACCTACAACTGTGAAGGTGTCTAGCTTTATGAGTAGAATAATCCTAGCGCTATTTTAAATAATAATGTTTCTGTAGATAGAGTAAAACTAACGTTTCAAGTTAATGATAGCAGCATTTTATATTATATTAGAAAGGATTACATTTCACATTATGGGAATTACTAAGATATTACTTTCAATCACTATTAAATAACATTTAAAATCCATGAGATTATTTGGAATAATAGGCTACTGTTCCCTTGCCTCAAGTTTTGCATTATAAAGCTTATCTAACGTATTATATTTTTAACTACCAATGTCATATACCGTATCTGAGCCTCAAATGATATTATGCATGCATTACCACGTTCGTATTCATAAAGGAAATAGCAAATGTTCAGAGATAATTTTTTACACTTTTATGAGTGTTTGAGTGAGTGTTAGAGATTAAGACTGATGTAGAAGGAAAAGATAGATTTTATCATGTTGCAGAATACTAATCTCATAAATAATGGTCATTCAATGACTAAATTCAATAGAAAGTTTTCCTTGGAGAAACAAAAGGTTGGTTGCTTTTTGTCATACCTAAATATTAACAGTTGTTTAAGGAGCTATTTCAGAGATCTTATGACCCTTTGGAAAATATAAAAATTCCAGCATTTGCCTTGAATTTTCTAGCCCTTCTTCAACTTAAACTGCCCAATGCCAAGTTTTTAAGTTTTGAAAATTTTGGCTAAAATCATACTAAATTCACCTATTTTTGTCATGTTAAATGTTTCTCTTTCATTATTTTACAACTCTTTTCTAGTGGTCGTGGTAATTTCAAAAGTACAACAGCGACTTTTTTCATTTAGAAATGATTTTATACGATTGATATAGAAAGGCTCCCATTATATAAATGCATTTCTTCTTAAAATGATTTTCTTTCTAATAACTTTTGAAGCACTCTATATATTTTTCACAACTTGATTTTCATAAAACCCTGTGAATAATATTATTGACTCCATCTTACTTATGAGGAAACCGAGGCACAGAGAAGTTAGATAACTTGTGTAGATCACCTAGCTATGGCCCCACAATCTATCCACTCATTGAAACATGAGGTAGGAAAGGTTAACAATCACATAGACTTCTCTTCTAGGTTTTAAATTTTTTTTCTCAAGTTGTATTTTAGGTGTCACTTAATTTTACAATTATCTCTTATTTCTCCTCTGGGACTATATTTGTCAATCTATGACAAGTTTTTGTTAGGCTTATGTGATGGTTGATTTTATGTGTCAACTTGACTAGGCTCTGGTGCCCTAATGTTTGGTCAAACATTAGTCTAGATGTTGCTGTGAAGCTATTTTGTAGATATGGATAATGTTTACAATTCAGTTGACTCTGGCAGAGAGTAGAGAAGAACCAAAGAGGCTCTTGATGAAAGTGAAGGAGGAGAGTGAAAAAGTTGGTTTAAAGCTCAACATTCAGAAAACTAAGATCATGGCATCTGGTCCCATCACTTCATGGCAAATAGATGCGGAAACAATGGCTGACTTTAATTTGGGGTGCTCCCAAATCAGTGCAGATGGTGACTGCAGCCATGAAATTAAAAGACGCTTACTCTTTGGAAGGAAAGTTATGACCAACCTAGACAGCATATTAAAAAGCAGAGACATTACTTTGCCAACAAAGGTCTGTCTAGTTAAGACTACGGTTTTTCCAGTGGTCATGTATGGATGCGAGAGTTGGACTATAAAGGTAGCTGAACGCCAAAGAATTGATGCTTTTGAACTGTGGTGTTGGAGAAGACTCTTGTAAGTCCCTTGGACTGCAAGGAGATCCAACCAGTCCATTCTAAAGGAGATCAGTCTTGAATGTTCATTGGAAGGATTGATGTTGAAGCTGAAACTCCAATACTTTGGCCACCTGATGTGAAGAGCTGACTCATTGGAAAAGACCCTGATGCTGGGAAAGATTGAGGGCAGGAGGAGATGGGGATAAGAGAGGATAAGATGGTTGGATGGCATCACTGACTCAATGGACATGGGTTTGGATAGACTCCAGCAGTTGATGATGAACAGGGAGGCCTGGCGTGCTGCGGTTCATGGGGTCACAAAGAGTTGGACACGACTTAGTGACTGAGCTGACTGAACTGACTTTAAGTAACTGTATTACCTTTCATAACCTGAGTGGGCTTCATCCAGTCAGTTGAAAGCCCGTTAAAACAAAAACTGACACTCCTGCAGAAAGAGGAATTCTGCCTCGAGTCTCTAACACAGAAATTCTTTCTGAGTTTCCTTTCTGCTGGTCTTCCCTACAAATTTTATGACTGTGGCTCCCACCATCATGTAAGCTATTTGCTGATAATAAGTCCTCTCTCTCTTTCTCTACCTCTCCCTCTCTGAAAAACCCTAAGAAATTAAGACATTTTTTGCACACATGTATGATCAGTCTTAAACTATCGTTCAGTAAGCATTACCTTTTCCACCACTTTTACAATTAAAGCAGTACATCATGAAGATGTCCTAATAATATTATCAAATATTTACTTAGAAATTCTATAAATAAAATATCAAAATGAAACATTCCTTATTTTAAAACATTGAATTGAATTTTCCTATTATTTCACAAGGCAAGAAAAAGTGTCTCATTAAATATGGGAAATCATGATTACACTAAATTAATTGTGAAATCCCTTTTCTTTGATACAGATTCTTTTGAGTGACTGCATATTTTCCTCATGTTTATTTCCCCTGCATGTGATTCTTTAGAAGGGTGATGAGAACAGAAAGCAATTATCAGAAGCCGATGTATTGGGCTCCAGACTTTTTGTCTGTCCTCATCCTTCTTTTGGTCTTATCACTCTCATCTCTATGAGATACACTTGACTTATCTTTACTTTCTGGATTATCTTTTTCCTCTATATAGAGAGCATTTTCATAAAAATTAAATTACAGGAAAATTTTTAGGATGAAAAAAATAAGCTTAAGTGAATGGAGTTTCCCTTAACAGGTAGTATTACAAAATTTCATGCCATTATTTTTTCTGTTTAGTCAGAAAAAAATTTAGATTATTTCCTAATAATGTGAGGCTATTCAGTGTGCATTAATTTCAGGGGATATTTACATAGTGTAGATACAGTACGAAAACACGAATAGTCAGTAGCTTTAAAATAATTGTTGGTTCAAGATTTTAGATCAACATTGAATATAATACACAAAAATGCCTTGAGATATAACAATGGTATATACCAGTTGGGATTATTCAGGAAAATTACTTTATCTATTTATTCTTATTAAAAAGGGTTTAAGAAAAATTTGACTATGCCAAAGCCTTTGACTGTGTGCATCACAATACACTTTGGAACATTCTGAAAGAGACGGGAATACCAGACCACCTGACCTGCCTCTTCAGAAACCTGTATGTAGGTCAGGAAGCAACAGTTAGAACTGGACATGGAACAACAGACTGGTTCCAAATAGGAAAAGGAGTATCTCAAGGCTGTTTATTGTCACCCTGCTTATTTAACTTATATGCAGAGTACATCATGAGAAATGCTGGGCTGGAAGAAGCACAATCTGGAATCAAGATTGCCAGGAGAAATACCAATAACCTCAGATATGCAGCCATGAAATTAAAAGACCCTTACTCCTTGGAAGGAAAGTTATGACCTACCTAGACAGCATATTAAAAAGCAGAGACACTACTTTGTCAACAAAGGTGTGTCTAGTCAAGATTATGGTTTTTCCATATGGTTTTTCTCACATGTATGGAAATGAGAGTTGGACTATAAAGAAAGCTAAGCACCAAAGAATTGATGCTTTTGAACTGTGGTGTTGGAGAAGACTCTTGAGAGTCCCTTGATCTGCAAGGAGATCCAACCAGTCCATCCTAAAGAAGATCAGTCCTGGGGGCTCATTGGAAGGACTGATGTTGAAGCTGAAACTCAAATACTATGGCCACCTGATGCGAAGAACTGACTTATTTGAAAAAGACCCTGATGCTGGGAAAGATTGGGGGCAGGAGGAGAAGGGGATGACAGAAGATGAGATGGTTGGATGGCATCACTGACTCAAAGGACATGGGTTTGGGTGAACTCCAGGAGTTGGTGATGGACAGGGAGGCCTGGTGTGCTGCAGTTCATGGGGTCACAAAGGGTCGGACATGACTGAGTGACTGAACTGATCTGAACTGAAGAGAAATTATGATGGCATCTCCAGCTCAATGGACATGAGTTTGAGCAAACTCTGGGAGATAGATGGTGAAGGACAGGGAAGCCTGGTGTGCTGCAGTCCATGGCTTTGCAGTGGTGGACACAACTTAGCAATTGAACAACAACAAATGATCTTACATGACTCGTAGAAGAACTCAAGAAAGAAAGCCAAGATGCTGCTGAAGACCTGGGTAGTTGCTGCCCAAGGTCAAATACGCATACAGTTAGACCTTGGTTTGCAGATAGGCGAGCAGTTTGAGAAAGGAGGATTTGTAAGGAAATCTTCAATGCTTTCTATAAATAAGTATCAGGAGCTAGGGGATGGGTCCCAGAAGCTCCTGTTTTTTTTTTTTTTTTTTTCACGTGTAAATATCAGTCGGCAAACTGATTAAGCCTCTAAGTGAAACACTCATGACCTCCCAATGACTATGTGATTGCACTTCTGTCTTCTGATTCTTGAACAAATCCCCACAGTTGGAAATCCCTAACCAAGAACAACATTAAGAAGCATGCGCAGGCATAGATGGAAGTGGTGGTCACAGTGCCAACCTGGCCACAGCCTGCTACAGAGTCTAGCTCTCTTTTCAGTATTTTGCGATAACTCTAGGAGCACCAGAGTTCAGAAATGTCTGACACAAATATGAAATTGGATAATTATACTAAAGAGACAGGTGTAAGACTAATTAGGAAATCACAATCAAAGACACCGTGGAGGGTTTTTTTTTTTTTTTAACAGAAAGAATGAAATGAAGCAGAAATGAAGAGACACAGACATGAAAAAAAGGATTATCCTAGAGAGAAAGGCAAAGGGTGGGAATCAGTATCTCATGGGCTTGACTGGAATTTGTGCCACAGTTCAATTCAGTTCAGTCTCTCAGTCGTGTCCTACACTTTGTGATCCCATGGACTGTAGCACACCAGGCTGCCGTGTCCATCACCAATTCTCAGAGCTCGCTCAACTCATGTCCATCAAGTTGATGTTGCCATCCCAACCATCTAATCTTCTGTCGTCCCCTTTTCCTCCTGCCTTCAATCTTTCCCAGCATCAGGGTCCTTTCAATTGAGTCAGTTCTTCACATCAGGTGGCCGAAGTATTAAGAGTTTCAGCTTCAGCATCAGTCCTTCCAACGAATATTCAGGACTGATTTCCTTTAGGATGGACTGGTTGGATCTCCTTGCAGTCCAAGGGACTCTCAAGAGTCTTCTTCAACATCACAGTTCAAAAGCAACAATTTTTCATCGCTCAACCTTCTTTATGGTCCAACTCTCACATTCATACATGACTAGTGGAAAAACCATAGCTTTTGATTAGATGTACCTGTGTTAGCAAAGTAATGTCTCTGCTTTTTAAAATGCCATATTAGTTGGTCATAGCTTTTCTTCCAAGGAGCAAACGTCTTTTAATTTAATGGCTTCAGCCACCATCTGAAGTGATTTTGGAGCCCAAGAAAATAAACTCTGTCACTTTTTCCACTGTTTCCCCATCTATTTGCCATGAAGTGATGAGACTGGATGCCATAGGACCTGATAGACTTTGTTAGACTCTGTGGCACATTTTTCTCCTTATTTTATGTGGTAAATGTGGATTTCTGCTGCTCACAACAAAAGGTGCATTGGCTAAAGAAATGTCCCAGCTATGATATGTAACTTTTCTATCATGCAACCAGTCAACATCACTTGTTACTTTGTAAAATAAACTGATACATCAGCATAGAATGCTCATGTACAGACCACAGAAATAAAATATATGAATTCACATTCTAGCACTTATGAGTGTGGTGACCTAGGGATAACTGAACCTTTGTTTCTCATTTGTCAATTGAGGATACTATCATTGGAAAATATTAAGAATAACAACTGATTTCTCATTTGTAGCATTCCTGGTAAGTTGTAAATGTGTGTGAATGTTTTTTAAAAAACTAATAACCATAGATTCAGAGATGAGCATAAAATTTATTTTATAAGTTCTCTCTCTGAAGATATAAGAGACTAGGATTCCAAAATAGTCAATAAAAAAAAATGAATAGTGAGATACTTCACTATTATCTTATAAGTTTCCTTTGCCACACTGATGCTTGTTTCAAATCTGATAGATCCATCACTTAGAATTAGGATGCTGAAAGATATCTTGGCCAATAGGTTTTCTTCCTTACTTTAATCTACATGGATTACCAGTTATTCATGTTATCAAAACAACAAAATTGATCTCAACATGGGAAATCTGGGTACTCAAGAAAAAAGATGTTAGAGAGAGCAAAATAGATTTTGTAGACAGATGAGCCCTATGATAGATAGTTTATTTCTATTGTGATTTCCATGAACTTTAGGTTCTAAGGGGCTAATAGTGATATCTGTGGACCCTTAAGCACGTGATCAATAATAAAAATAGTGTACAAGGTATGATAAAATTACAAACACTTAATCAATGCATTTATTCCTGTGTACTTGATACAACAGCGATGTGCAGATTCAGTAAATGGTACAATTAAGAATGAGACCTTATACTCTTAGTTGTTATAAAAGTTTTTAAAACATATTTTAATTGTTTTAACTAGGATTTTTCATTGTTTTCAGTGAAGAATACATCTCTCTTCAGTTCAGTTCAGTTCAGTCACTCAGTCATGTCTGACTCTTTGTGACCCATGGACCACAACACGCCAGGTCTCCCTGTCCATCACCAACTCCCGGGGTTTACCCAAACTCATGTCCATTGAGTCAGTGATGGCATCCAGCCATCTCATCCTCTGCCATCCCCTTCTCTACTGCCCTCAATCTTTCCCAGCATCAGGGTCTTTTCAAATTAGTCAATTCTTCACATCAGATGGCCAAAGTATTTGAGTTTCAGCTTCAACATCAATCCTTCCAATGAGCCCCCAGGATTGATCTTCTTTAGGATGGAGTGGTTGGATCTCCTTGCAGTCCAAGGGACTCTCAAGAGTCTTCTCCAATACCACAATTCAAAAGCATCAGTTCTTTGGCACTCAGCTTCCCTTATAGTCCAATTCTCACATCCATACATGACTAGCGGAAAAACCATAGCCTTGACTAGATGGACCATTGTTGGCAAAATAATGTCTCTGTTTTTTAGCATGCTGTCTAGGTTGGTCATAACTTTACATCCCTCTGTCTACCTTATATATGAATTGAAGCTGGTAGTTTTTTTTTTTTTCTCCTTGATCCATAAGATTGTCAGAGAGATCTTTTACAAATTAGCTGTGTTCCTATTTTAACAAAGTTGCTACTTTTTACTTTGTATAGGTTGATTCTATTTTGTTAGTTGAATTGCTTTCAAGGGCATGACTGATTTATCTTATTTTGTAGATTACCTGAACATTTTCTGTTATGATCTTTTTACTTTATTGCAATTCTTCACCTTAGATTTCATATTATGATATCAGTATTATTATACTGACTTTCAAATTTGCTAATTATGAAAATTTTATTGTTTTAAAATATTTTTTAATTTGACTTTGACAACACCATAAAATTATTTTTTTTGAAATCTAATCTGAGAACTTCTCATTTTCACAGAGCTGACTTTCATTTAAAATCCCAGACTTCATGGGGCAGGTGTTTTTACCTCTGCTCAGTCCCCACAGTGTCAGGGATCAAGGAGAGTATCATGGGATTGTGAGCTTAAGCTTTGCTAATTGTACTATAAATTTTGCTAATTTTACCATAATTACTCCATTCATACCCAATATGCCTTAATCTTCTCATCTTCTTTACAAATCTTTGTATTACTCTGGCTTCTGAGTGGTGAGTGGTTCTCTTTCAAATGAAACTGATCTTTTTTATATTTCTCTTATTGACTGAGAGTGTAAACTTAGCACACATTCATTGATGTTTTAGTCAAACCAACATTTTAACATATTTATTACAGGCCTATGTCTATTTAGGTATTCTACATACTGAATTTTTAAAAAATAACACAGAAATATCTGCCCTTCTTAGAGTCTCAGAAAGTGAAAAATAAATCACAAACATTTGGGATAAACTCTGCAATGAATGAAGCTACAAGGCATTTTTGCTATCAGAATAAAAAGGTATGTATGTTCTCTTTGCTATGTGAGAATTTAATGGGGTTGAACGTAAAATGGACAGGGCAGGCTTCACAAAGGAGTCATTGCCTTTGGTGATTTGTAAATAATTAGTGCAATTCTAATAGACAGACAGAAAGGAGTTAGCTCAGGGAAAAGGCTAGTATATGCAAAGAACATGAAAGAGACCAGGAAAAAATGTATGGAGCACAACTAGAGACTTAGAGGTTAGATTAAGGATGATCTTAAAAGCCCTGTCACTGGGTGGGGTGGGGGGTGGGATGGAATTTATCCATCACCATACTTCCCTGGTGGCTTAGACCATAAAGAATCTGCCTGCAATACAAGAGACCTGGGTTAGATCCTTGGGTCGGGAAGAACCCTTAAAGAATGAAATGGATACCCACTCCAGTACTTTTTATCAGAATTTCATGTACAGAGGATCCTAGTAGGCTATAGTTCATGGGATAGCAAAGAGTCAGACGTGACTGACAACTAACACTTCCACTTTCAAGCTTGTACCAGCTTGTAAGACATGATGTTGTGTATCTCCTTTACTTGACCTTCAGTTAGGTCAGGTTGGTAGCTTATAAAAGGCCCTGATTTGAGTAATTATCCACAGAATTTGACAAACACTATAAACTATGGCTTTTATTCCAGAGATCTAATTGTTAAGTATCTACTGACTTTATTGTATGTGTAATAAGGAATCATTAGGTACCTATTACTGCTCGAATACAAATTACCACAAACTAAGTGGCTTGAAAGGACACATTTGTCACTGTACCATTCTGGAAGTCAAAAGTCCAAGATGGGTTTCAGTTGGCCAATATTAAGGTGTTTGTGGTGCTTTCCTTCTGGAAACTCTAGGAAGAATTGATGTCCTTCCTTTTTTAGCTAACCACATTTCTTGGCCCATGTCCCCTTATTCAAAACCAACAAGAATTAGAAAAGTGTTTCTTATATAACATCATTCTGACAGTTTTTCATGACTCTTCTTGTGCTTATAAGGACCCTTGTGAATACACTGGGTCTGCCTGGATTATCTGGGTAAATTCCCTACCTCGAGGTCAGCTGAAGAACAACTTTAAATCCATCTGAAACCTTAGTTTCCTGTTGCCATATAACATATTTATCAATTCTGGGGATGTAGATGTTGACCTCTTTGGGGAGTCAGTCTGTCTACTGTAGCATTCAATATTTTTTTTTCTTCTAGTATTGGTATGGAAGATAGAATGAGAGGGTTCGAGACTAAGTTAGAAGGATATGACAATTTCTCAGTCAAAGAAGATGGGACCTTAAATTAAGACAGTAAAAGTTTGAATAAAATTGATGAGGATAGTGATGACTTCACTGTTGAACATAATACTATAGGGAAAACAAAAGAGCCCAAAGCCTTACTCTGATGCAAATCTATATCAACAATGAATACTATTTCTGTTTCCACTAAGAGTAAATGAGAAAGATATCAAATAGAGTTTGTATTTCAGCAAAATTATCTATTTTGTATTAGACAGGGAATCAAAACTGCATAATAAAAGAGAAATTATATAATTTATCAAATTCTAGCAAGTAGTTACTTTAGTTCTTTAAATTGTTCTATCTTTCCTCTTATTCTATAACATTGTGTCCATGATATTAAAACAACAATTGAGTGGAGAAACAAATACTGTTTTCTTCTTAAAACATTTTTTACTCTACAGCTCGCTTTTGAGAATTCATAACTAAATAAGCTCTGAGAGTTGGCATAATAGCCTATGTTTTGCATCTCCAACACAATACTACAAAGAATGTAGTAATATTGTCACAGCCATTTGTCCAACTATATGTTTTGTTTATGATCTGTAATATTTTTTTCATAAAGACCTGCTCGAAGTTGTGTTTCATGTCAACAGGAAGCAATGTTTACAAATACATTATGTTATACAGAGGCACTGTTCATGTCTTACACAGAATCTGAGAGTAAACAACTAGTTTGCATCAACCAATTAATTAAAACTTACACCACGACTCAGGAGAACACAAAGAGGCAAAAGAAATAAACTCACTTTCAGAAATGTTGGCAGATTGAGAGGGATAAGGGTATAAACTCCATAAACACTTATCTTATGAGAATTCATTTCCAAAGTTCTCTGGATTGTCATAGCCAGTAAATGGTTCTCCATAAGAACTTATTAATATTTCCTATTGATGACTGTTATGATTTTGCATCAAATTTTATATAAAAAATACATTTCTCATGGTTACAAACAGAATAAAGATTCTACATAATTTTAGATTTTTAAAAGATCAACTCACTTTGGGTACCCTCAGTTCAGCTCAGTTCAGTTCAGCTGCTCAGTCGTGTCCAAACTCTTTGCAACCCCATGAATTGCAGCACACCAGGACTCCCTGTCCATCACCAACTCCAGGAGGTTACTCAAACTCATGTACATCGAGTCGGTGATGCCATCCAGCCATCTCATCCTCTGTCATCCCCTTCTCCTCCTGCCCCCAGTCCCTCCCAGCATCAGAGTTTTTTCCAATGAGTCAACTCTTCGCATGAGGTGGCCAAAGTATTGGAGTTTCAGCTTCAGCGTCAGTTCTTCCAACGAACACCCAGGACTGACCTTCAGAATGGACTGGTTGGATCTCCTTGCAGTCCAAGGGACTCTCAAGAGTCTTCTCCAACACCACAGTTCAAAACCATCAATTCTTTGGTACTCAGCTTTCTTCACAGTCCAACTCTCACATCCATACATGAGCACTGGAAAAACCATAGCCTTGACTAGAGGGACCTTTGTTGGCAAAGTAATATCTCCGCTTTTCAATATGCTATCTAGGTTGGTCATAATTGGTCATAACGTTCCTTCCAAGGAGTAAGCGTCTTTTAGTTTCATGACTGCAATCACCATCTGCAGTGATTTTGGAGCCAAGAAAAGTAAAGTCTGACAGTGCTTCCACTGTTTCCCATCTACTTCCCATGAAGTGATGGGACCAGATGCTATGATCTTTGTTTTCTGAATGTTGAGCTTTAAGCCAACCTTTTCACTCTCCTCTTTCACTTTTATCAAGAGGCTCTTTAGCTCTTCTTCACTTTCTGCCATAAGGGTGGTGTCATCTGCACATCTGAGGTTATTGATATTTCTCTCGGCAATCTTGATTCCAGCTTGTGTTTCTTCCAGCCCAGCTTTTCTCATGTGTACTCTGCATATAAGTTAAATAAGCAGGGTGACAGTACACAGCCTTGACATGCTCCTTTCCCAATTTGGAGCCAGTCCAGTTCTAATTGTTGCTTCTTGATCTTCATACTGGTTTCTCAGAGGCAGGTAAGGTGGTCTGGTATTCCCGTCTATTGAAGACTTTTCCTGTTTGTTGTGATCCACACAGTTCAAGGTTTTAGCATAGTCAATGAAGCAGAAGTATATGTGTTTCTAGAATTCTCTTGCTTTTTATGTGATCTAATGGGATGCTGGCCATTTGGTTTCTTGTTCCTCTGCCTTTTCTGTGCTTCCCTGGTGGCTCAGATAGTAAAATGTCTGCCTGCAATGCAGGAGACCTGGGTTCTATCCTAAGTCGGAAAGATCCCCTAGATAAAGAAATGGCAACCCAGTCCAGTACTCTTGCCTGGAAAATTCCATGGACAAAGGAGGCTGGTAGACTACAAACCATAGGATCCCAAAGGGTCAGACCCGACTGAGTGACTTTACTTTCTTCTTTTCTTTCTGCCTTTTCTAAATTCAGTTTGAACATCTGGAAGTTCTTGATTCCTGTACTGTTGAAGCCTCACTTAGAGAATTTTGAGCATTACTTTGCTAGCCTGTGAAATGAGTACAATTGTGTGGTAGTTTAATCATTCTTTGGCATTGCCTTTCTTTGGGATTGGATTGAAAAATGACCTTTTCCAGTCCTGTGGCCATGGCTGAGCTTTCCAAATTTGTTGACACATTGAGCGTAACACTTTAAGCATCATTTTTTAAGATTTGAGATAGCTCAGCTGGAATTCCATTACCTCCACTAGCTTTGTTCATAGTGATGCTTCCTAAATTCCTGCTGTTCTAAGAACATGCATTCTGAAGGAAGCCTGTGTCATATTGCAAGATTCTTTTGTTTTAGCAGCAGAATTCTCTTCATAATGAGGACTCTGTTACTTAGAATAAGTGAGATTGCATTTTATACTGCAGCAGATTGCAAAAATGACCATAATGGTTCACCACTCCCCAGATTATGCTCTTTTACTTTTTCATTTTTCAGTTCTTTCCATGAAGAAATGGAGTTTACTTCTCCACCCACTGAGTTTGTTCCATCTGTGACTTCTTTACCAAAATGGTGGCAAGCAGAAAATAAATAAGTTCCAATCCTAGACTTCGGAAGGCCTTGTTCCCCTCCTTTACTTCTCCTGGAACCTTACTCAGTGGTCATTTGAACAGACATCGTCTAGCTTTCTGGGAGAAAAAGACCACATGGAGCAGAAATAAGCCATCTACCGTCTGTGACAGTGCAGCCAACATCAGCTGTGTCCACTTAATTTCAGGCCAGCACTTGCCCAGTTGACTTATGAACTCTAAAGCACTAATTGTGGGTTTAAGCCAAAAAGTTTTGCTGTGCTTGTTAACTGATTCGAGTGGAAATCCACGAAAAAGGAGAAACTATTGGAATCTCACTGCAATGCATCATGAAAGGAACAGGATGCCAGTGATGTAGTCCCTTGGGGATTACGAGAGCCAGGAATCAGATGTTGTTAGGATTTTTTTGTTTACAGCTTCACCATTCTCTCTCTCTCTCTACATCATGGAAAGACTGTGCTCAAGAGAAAGCCAACATTAGTATTTGCATATTGGCATGATTTTTAGCTTTTCCCATTCTATTGTTTTTCTCTATTTCTTTGCATTGTTCACTTAAGAAGACTTTCTTAACTCTCCTTGCCATTCTTTGGAACTCTGCATTCAGGTGGGTATATGTTTCCTTTACTCCTTTGCCTTTTACCTCTATTCTTTTCTCAGCTATTTGTAAGGTCTGTTCAGACAACCATTTTGCCTTTTTGCATTTATTTTCCTTGAGAATGGTTTTGATCTCTGCCTCCTATACAATGTTACAAACCTCTGTCCATAGTTCTTCAGGCACTCTCTCTATCTGTCTAAACAATACAATGGGAAAGACTAGAGATCTCATCAAGAAAATTAGAGATACCAAGGGAACATTTCATGCAAAGATGGGCACAAAAATGACAGAAACAGTATGGACCTAACAGAGACAGGAGATGTTAAGAGGACATGGTGAAAATAATCAGAAGAACTACACAAAAAAGTTCTTAATGGCCCAGATAACCATGATGGTGTGATCACTCACCTAGAGCCAGACATCCTAGAATGTGAACTCAAGTGGGACTTAGGATGCCTTACTACAAACAAAGCTAGTGGAGATGATCTAATTCCAGCTGAGCTGTTTCAAATCCTCTAAGATGATGCTTAAATTGCAGCACTCAAAACACCAGCAAATTTGGGAAACTCAGCAGTGGCCACAGGACTGGAAAAGGTCAGTTTTCATTCCAATCTCAAAGAAGGACAATGCCAAAGAATGTTCAAACTACCATACAATTGCATTCATTTCACATGCTAGCAAACTAATGTTCAAAATCCTTCAAGCTAGGCTTCAGTAGTATGTGAACCAAGTACAAGCTGAATCTAGAAAAGCAAAGAAACCAAAAATCAAATTGCCTACATCTGCTGGATCATAGGGAAATCAAGGAAATTCCAGAAAAACATAGACTTCTGCTTCATTGACTATGCTAAAATATTTGACTGTGTGGATCACAACAAACTGTGGAAAATTCTTCAAAAGATAGGGGTATCAGACCACCTGACTTACCTCCTGAGAAATCTGTATGCAGGTCAAAAAGCAACAGTTAGAACTGGACATGGAACAATGAACTGGTTCCAAATTGGGAAAGGAGTACATCAAGGCTGTATATTGTCACCCTGCTAATTTAACTTACATGCAGAGTGTATCATGTGAAATGCTGGGCTGGATAAATCACAAGCTGGAATCAAGATTGCCAGGAGAAATATTAATAACCTCAGATATGCAGATGACAGCACCCTTAAGACAAAAAGCAAAGACTAAAGTCTTGATGAAGGTGAAAGGGGAGAGTGAAAAAGTTGGCTTAAAACTCAACATTCAAGGAACAAAGTTCATAGCATCTGGTTTCATCAGTTCATAGAAACTAAATGGGGAAACAATAGAAATGGTGAGAGACTTTATTTTCTTGGGCTCCAAAATTACTTTAGACAGTGACTCCAGGTATGAAGCTAAAAGACACTTGCTCCTTGAAAGTAAAACTATGACAATCCTTGACAGCGTATTAAAAAGCAGAGACATATATTTGCTGCAAAGGTCCTTCTATTCAAAATTGTGGTTTTTCCAGTAGTCATTTATGGATGTGAGAGTTAGACCATGAAAAACGCTGAATATTCATTTGAAGGACTGATGATGAAGCTCCAATACTTTGGCCATCTGATGTGAGGAGCCAACTCATCGGAAAAGATCCTGATGTTGGAAAATTTTGAGGGTAGGAAGAGAAAGGAGTGAGAGAGAAATAGACGGTTGGACGGCATCATTGACTGAATGGACATGAGTTTGATGAAGGACAGGGAAGTCTGGTGTGCTGCCATCCTGGGGTCGGTGCAGTTGTGTTGCAAAGAGTCAGGCACAACTGAGTTATTGAACAACAACAATCAGCATGATAGTCAACTAAGGCTACATTCGCTCTGAACATAAAAGGATTGCTCTTTGGGAAAACTGATGAGAGACAATTGTTGGAAAACAGGGGTTAGGAAGGATGGCCATTATCACAACTATGAGTAGTCAAATATTGTTTAAGTTGAGAGGACCTGTGGTTTCAGTCACAGTACATTATCCGTAAGAAGCCACCCTTCCTACTATGTGGACCTCCTCTGCAATTCATGATATATTCTGATACACTTTCCTCTGATGTGAACTCTTCTGTATATGAAATTTCCCCTTTCATCTAATTCAGTACTTGAAGTCTTACAATTCCCAGTGACATTTAGAATAGTAATTTTGGTACCACATATGGTATTTTTCCATAGTAGCAATATCTAGAAAGTAAAAGGATCTCTCTTTACCATTGAAGAGTCAAGAATCCCTAGGAATCAAGGTAATAGAATTACCTACTATATACAAGATATCCAGACTAAATGAGTATGATCATGCTTGGAATGTCATGTCAAATTATGCCCTGGCTCAATCACCATATGACTAATTTTTATCAAGTATATGTTTATAAAATTGATGTAAATCCAGAAGAAAATAAAGACATTTGTTCTAAGTCTAACACCTGGGTCTCTGACAGTATTTTTTTTTTTTTGAAATGAGTGAGTGATCTAGCTTGCAGAGACATGACAAAAAAGTATATTAAAATATTTTAAAAACCATTTGCTATGCAAAACCAAGCAGAAATTAGGAACATTATTTTTAATTTCCACTCAGTATCATTCATGAATTTTAGCATTGAAAGAATGTCTTTAAAGTATTATAGTTAAATTTATGTATAAGCTCACATGAAAAAATCCGAATTTTGAATCTAATGTTTTTGAAATGAACTGAATAAAGGTGAGCACTTTGGTGACTATACCAATGATAATGGGTGGTAGTTGCTGATGCCAATATAATTTTGTGCAAATGGAGGATGGGGATCAATTGTCAAAAAGTAGGGCTTTATTAGATTTGGTGATGATGAAAAGAGGTATTTTGTGTGTTTTGGATTTTATTATGGAGCGGATTGATTACTGGGTCTAGAAAATAATATGACCAAACATATATAAGTATTTGTACTCTGGAGGATTACTTTATACTATTTTCTAGTGGTCAGTTTCATCTAACGCCCCTATTTTTTTTAAGATGAATTCTACAATCTATAATTTCATATTGTTTGAAGAATATATGCTGAGGTTTGTGAGAATAATTCAATACAGTATATGTACTGTGTGTGTGTGTGTGTGTGTGTGTGTGTGTGTGCGTGCGTCATTTCAATCATGTGTTACCGTGCAGCTCCTTGGACTATAGCCCACCAGGTTCCTCTGTCTGTGGGATTGTCTAAGCAAGAATACTGGAGTGGGTTGCCATGCCCTCCTCCAGGATTATGCACTGTAAAATGCTACATCTAACTGGAGCATAATTTTAAAAATAAATAGATAGGCTGTTACTTAATATTTCTTTCTTCCTTGTGAATGCTTCCTATGTCCATCTATTAAAAAAATTGAATTACACAGCAAAACAAATATCTTTCAAGCAACTGTAGACAAAATAAACCAAACTACACTTTTTATAACTAATGGAATTTCTAATGAAAGTTATTTTGCTAAAGAGCCCTGGATAATTTTATCAAGAAACAGTACTTAAAAACAAATATTTGGGAACTAGATGTGTTTTATCTACACATGCACACATACACACTCACAAACATGCACCATGTGTTCATAGAGACAACGGCAATTCCAGTTCAACACTACAAGCTTCATTTTCATTTCCCTTCTTTTGTATTTATACCTTCTCTTACAGAGGTTCTCAGCTTTTAAAATATAATTTATTTCTTCAGTCCTATACTATCAAAAGATAAATGCATATGTAGTTTTGTTAGATATTGCCAAATTTCCTTTCAAAAGAGTTGCCCAGTTTGATACTGTTCAACAGCTTTTGGATGGCTTAGGAGTTTTGTTGTTGCTGTGATTTTTTTCATCTTGTGTTTCAATTTTAATAATTTTTATTAACCCATATCCTAGTAGAGTGATTCTTTCTGGGACTTTTCAAGACTACTCGTGAACCCATCAAGGCTATTCGCTATGTGGCTTCAAGTTGTGGCTGTTACACATTTCCATCAACTCTTTCTTATACTTTCCATCTTATTCCTGAAATTTATAGAGGCGATCAGTCCATCTTTTATACTAGACTTCTTTACAGATTACATTGTTATTTTAACATCCTTATCTGATAGATTCAACATCTGATTCTTTCTTTGGGTATGTGTTTACTGTCTGCCTCTTGCAGACAGTAAACAGTGTGCTGTTTATTCTCTTGCTTTTTGTGTTTGCCTCATTATTTTTTATTAAATTCTGGCCATTATGTGAAAAATCGTAGAGACTGGATTGTAAATAGCATTGTACTTGAAAATGGATAAACCTGTAAATACCTTTGCCTGCACTAGATTTTTAGTGTGTGTTTTTGAGTCAATCTCTTCCAGATATGTACTAGTTTGGATGTCTGCTGCATGCTTAATTCCTATGCATTTACTTCAAATTTTTGCAGCATTAACTGTGGTTAGCATGTAGGGATGGTTACCTTCATGTACATACCCATTCCCCAATGGCACATTGCCGCTGCTTATAACCCAGTATCTGTCACTGTGCCGGTGGAGTCAGGTGGGCTTTCTGTTGTTCCAGTCTAGTCTGGGTCTTTGGCATGTCCTGCCTGCCTTGGTCTCAGGGATATGGCTAAGTGATTAGACATGCTGGGACCTGGGACCATTTGCTGCAATACTTGCACCTGGACAAATGTCTCTACAGCAACTAAATATAAAGAAACGATAAGGGACTAAAAATAACTACATGCAAATACAGTTGGGGAAAATTCTGGACAATAAGATACCAAAAGACCAAAGAGCCCAACAGCTACTTCTGAAGGGCTGGGAGCAAAGGCAGGGGGTTGGAACAAAAGCAGGGCACTAGGCATGCCCTCAGCACACAAAGCCACCAAAGGGGAGGACAAACCCACCTAAGCCACCCTTCTAGCCTAGTCTCTGAATACACCCCTATCCTCACTCCACATAAGGAATCAGCTAGCCCCTCTCAGGGAGTGGGCAAAGGAACTTATTACCTGTTCTTGCTCACCACTGCTGCAGCAGGACCCCCAGTAAAGCTTTGCCCAAATTTCTTATCTGGCCTCTGATCAATTTCTATTGGTGGAGGAGGCCAAGAAGCCTGGTCAGTAACTGTGACACTATTTTTCCTTCGTGGCAGCCAGACTCTGCCTTTTAGACAATTCTGTTGTGTGGGAGAGGTTTCTTGTCTTTCCTTCAGAGTAGGGGATCACTAGATTTAGTTGTATATGGTCCTTGTCTCAGCATCATTTCCTGAACCTCAGCCTGTGGCCAAGATGCTTTGGTACTTGTCTTCCGTTCACACCCTCTATCCACTCAAGATCCTTACATGTGTTCACAGGCATCCCTGCCCTTCTCCAGTGACTTCAGGTTTTTGTTACATAGAGAATACTTGTCTTCCTGGGCCATATTGCATTTTCCTTCAGTGGCAGCAACTGTCCAGATCTGTCCCAGTGAGGGGGCCTTTCTACAGTCCCTGCCTTTGTTTTAACCATTCTCCTAAGTACCCAGTAGAGGTGTTCAGAGAAAAGCATGCAAATAAGTCCTGGTTCTCTTCATATGTGAGGTTTACAGGAGTTTTAGACTCTCCTCTAGCTCACAATAAATTTATAGCACATTTTTTAATATCACAGCTAAATTACTTTCATCCATGCATGTAATACTTGGTGTCCTTTAGTTCATGTTCTTCCCAGGTGATCCAGCATTTGTATTCCATTTCTCTTTGGAGGAGCTAATCTTTCTGAAGATTGCAGGTTATTTCCTTGCCCTGCAACCTCAGTTCTATGATAATTTGAAGAAGACAAATGATTTTGTAGTTTATCCAACTCTTTCTTGTTATGAGGATGGCAGATAGTGGTCTCACCAACTTTCACAACCTTAGTGAAAGTACTGAGTGGTCAAAATTTTTGCTCAGGGTTTTTTCCCCCCATGCAAACTTCTTGGCCAACCCAATAGAAACCAGAAAAACAATGTTGAGACTAATTGCACATAGTTCTTGAGGACTTCAGTAGACCTATGCCCTGCTGCCTACAGCTTTATTCCTACTTCTATTGAATCGCTAAAGCCTTAGGCTGTGTAGAGCACAACAAACTATGGAAAATTCATAAAGAGATGAAAATACCAAACTACCTTAACTGCCTCTTGAGAAATCTGTATGCAGGTCAAGAAGAAACAGTTATAAGCAGACATGGAACAACAGACTGGTTCAAAATTTGGAAAATAGTATGTCAAGCCTGTATATTGTCACCCTGGTTATTTAAATTACATGCAGAGTACATCATGTGAAATGGTGGGCTGGATGAACAAGCTGGAATCAAGATTGCCGGGAGAAATATCAATAACCTCAGATATGCAGATGACACCACCTTAATGGCAGAAAGCAAAGAGGAACTAAAGAGCCTCCTGATGGAGATGAAAGAGGAGAGTGAAAAAGTTGACTTGAAACTTAACATACAAAATACTAAGATTGTGGCATCCAGTCTCATCACTTAGAGGCAAAAAAATGGGGAAACAATGGAAACAGTGAAGACTATTTCTTGGGCTCCCAAATCCACTGCAGATGGTGACTACAGCCATGAAATTAAAAGATGCTGCTCCTTGAAAGAAAACTATGACAAACCTAGACAGCATGTTAGAAAGCAGAGACATTACTTTCCTGACAAAGTCTGTCTAGTCAAAGCCATGGTTTTTCCAGTAGTCATGTACGGATGTGAGACTTGGACCATCCAGAAGGCTGAGTGCCAAAGAATTGATATTTTTGAACTGTGGTGCTGGAGAAGACTCTTGAGAGTCCCTTGGACTGCAAGGAGATCAAATGAGTCAATCCTACAGGAAATCAATCCTGAATATTCATTGGGAAGACTGATGCTGAAGCTCCAAACCTTTGGCCACCTAATGCAAAGAGACGACTCATTAGAAAAGACCCTGATGCTGGGAAAAATAGAGGACAGGAGGAGAAGGGGATGACAGAGGATTTGATAGTTGGATAGGATCATCAACTCAATGGACATGAAAAGTGAAAGTGAAGTCGCTCAGTCGTGTCTGACTCTTTGCGACCCCATGAACTGTAGCCTACCAGGATCCTCTGTCCATGGGATTCTCCAGGCAATAGTACTGGAATGGATTGCCATTCCCTTCTCCAGGGGATCTTCCCGACCGGGGGCTCAAACCTGGGTCTCCCGCATTGTAGACAGATGCTTTACTGTCTGAGCCACCAGGGAAGTCTGAGTTTGAGCAAACTCTGGGAGAGAGTTAAGGATAGGGAAGTCTGGCATTCTGCAGTCCATGGGGTCACAAAGAGTCAGAAATGATTAAGTGACTGAACAACAACAACAACAAACAACAACAACAACAGTGGACCCTTTTATTGGCTTCTCTCTATCCCATTTTATTTTCTCTACACCTCATATCTTTCTGTGATCCTCTCCTAAATAATACTACCATCAATGAAGTCTTCTTGAAAAATACTTGAATCAAAGAGAACTCGAGATAAGACATATCTATTTCATTACTTTTTGAAAAAGTAGTTGTCTTCACATAGTTGCTTTCATTTACAGCCCTGGAAAACAAATGTACTCATTAAAAAATGTAATATTTCTGTTGCATTTAATTTTCTCTCTTCTCCACTCTTTTGAAACATAGAGAAAAATAGGAATAAAAGACATTTTTATGAGGCATAATCTCTAGGTATATTCTTACTATTCAAAAACGCTATCCTTTCTTCCCTGTAAAATCTCTAAATACTCTTAATAATACAATACATTTTCTTAAACAAGAGCAATGAAAAGGACTTGGCTTTATACCAGCAATAAATCAGTATGCTATATTTCTGCATTTTGCTTGCATGTTTAGCCACTCAGTTGTGTCTGACTCTTCGTGACCTTTTGGATTGTAACTCGCCAGGATACTCTGTCCATGGGATTTTTCAGGCAAGAATACTGGAGTGGGTTGCCATTTCCTTCTCCAGGGGATCTTCCCAACCCAATAATTGAACCCATGTCTACTGGGCCTCCTGCATTTCAGGCAGAATCTTTACCTACTAAGCTATCAGGAAGCCCCTTGCTATCTTTCTTCAGTTCAATTCAGTTCAGTCGCTCAGTCATGTCCAACTCTTTGCAACCCCATGTATCGCAGCACACCAGGCCTCCCTGTCCATCACCAACTCCCAGAGTTCACTCAAACTCACGTCCATCGAGTCTGTGATGCCATCCAGCCATTTCATCCTCTGTCTCCCCTTCTCCTCCTGCCCCCAATCCCTCCCAGCATCAGAGTATTTTCCAGTGAGTCAACTCTTCTCATGAGGTGGCCAAAGTACTGGAGTTTCAGCTTTAGCATGTCTTTCTTACACTGGTCTAAAATCATTTGATGTACACATTGCCTTGCCCTCTATATTCCTGAACTGGTATATTTCTTATAAATTATGCCATCAATTATATTTTCCTTTGTTTAAAATCACATATATATAAAGACCTTGTACAACAGATATGTTTTTGAGGGGAGGGGGTAATATACTATAATACACATACATTAAAAATATCACATTCTGCCAAGTTCACATATAATTAGCTAGATCAGCAAAAGGCTATGTACTGGGAAAATAATATATAGCATGCTTTCTAAAAATTCTTTGCATTTGGGGAGCAAGTAACGACAACTGAGTTTTGGCATTATATCTTTAGACAAGGAGCTCAGACCTTAACATTATATCTGAAATTCCCTTATCATGAAAATATACTAACATTTTGTGAGGAAACAACTTCTCTGGATGTTATAAATGCATTTTGGCTTGAGTTAGATCAGAAAAGTCCTAGGATAGATTCTGTTTGAGCTTTAGTATTCTACTCTTAAAGTTGGATAAAAAATAAAGACTGGAAAACAAACAAAATGAACTTTTCAAGCTTCAAAAATATATATGGGTAAATCATCTCCTCTAATTTACCACTTTTAGTTCCATCTAAGAGTCATGTAGAATAAATGCTTTGGGATTCAGAAAATATCCCACTGATTTTTTAATTTAAAAATTCAATAGAAAAGCTGACCAAATTATGGCTGCACATTTCACTTGGATTCTGCCTAAAATTATGATATTTTAATATACTTACTTATAAGAGGATTAAGAGCAGTATTTGATTTTTTTTAATTTGGCTTGGTTTAGAGTAAATCAAGCAGCTTTTCAGCAAAAAAATACTAGATAACCAATTATTTCCATGATATAACCAAATATATTTAAAGTCATACAGAGAACTGGCAGTTAGTAATCCTTTTGGGTTGGAGAAGGGGGTCTCAGTTCATTATTCAACTCCTTGTGATTTAAAACAGTTAAATTTAAATGTATTGACATTCAAAAATGTTTTTGGTAGCACAAACACTCAATATTTTCATTAACTTTTTAGAATATAAATTGTTTCTCTGTAATGTGAATAAGCTGTATATGTTAGAGCTTTTTTAAAAAGTCACAAAATGGAGGCTTTTAAAAAGCTAGAAAATCTTAAATCTTTTTCAAGAAACTCAAAATAATTAATGAATATATTTTATATTTTTGAAAAATGGCTTTGTTATTATTTTTCCTCCTAGTTTTTTATTATTAATATTTGAGATCACTTAAATGTATGATCCAAGTATATGAGAATCTTTTCCTTGAAGCTAATGATGAAATCTAAATTGGCACTGAGCATTCTGCTATTAATAAAAGAAAGTTAATATCACAACAGAAGGACAAAAATAAATGGAAGAATAATTTTGGATGTTTATCATCCTGTATATAAAGTTATTCTTCATCTGAAAACAGATTTTAAAATGTGATTTATTATCTCATAAAAATGGAAAATAAGCTCATTTAATATTATGAATATAAATTTCTAATATTAAAATAATGGTGGAAATTTAATTTTGCATTCATTATCCATGCAAAATTATTCTAATTTTAGCTACTTTAATAGTATGTTTTGCATAGCAAATGAAAAAAATAACCTTAACTAATAATGGTGATGTTACATAAAGAAATAGAGGAAATCGTATACAGAAACACATTTAAATGGTTACTTGAGACTTGTGTTGGTTACCAAAATGCACTCCCCCCCAAAAAAATGAATAAGCCAAACAGAATTTGCTTTAACCTTAGAAAAGCTCTCTATGCTACATTCTGAAAATACTTTTCTACAATTGAGTTCATGCTTCTATAAGCTATTTATGAAGTAAGACAATTTATATGAGAAAACAATCTTGGTAATTACATAAAAACATTTGATATAGAACTAAATAAAATAAATCCCAATGATATATCCAGTTTTGTTACTCTGTTACAAATAAGTAAGAGGTGTTTTTGTACTATCTGTATGTTTCACAGCAAGGGAGTGGTTTAACAAAAAAGAGAAAACTTTCCTAGCCCACTGAAAGATTTTACGGGCATAAGTAGCTGCTGAGACACATAGATACCCACACACAATATATTATCTTGGGATTTACATATTAAATTAATCTGCTAATTGTGTTGTTAAGATCATCTTAACACAAATACCTAAAACATGTATTTTTTAAGTTATGGGTCAAAATAAAGCTATATTCACATTTTTCTCATCATAACATATGCCCCTCCCTAGTACTTTTCAGATCTGTAATTTTTAATTAGTTTTTTATGACTACTTGCCTAATATCCTTTTATCCATAAAATTGTTGATGATATAGATCATATTCATTGATCATGATAAGCTCAGTGTGTGGCCCAGTGCCAAGATGACAGACATAATAATTGTCTCCTGAATAAATGTGAATGTTTAAAGAAAGAAAGGATGTTATTCTTGAATATGTCACAGTTTTCCACAAAGCAATAGAAATATAAGTAATTTTACTTAGTGTGAGATCAGTACTGAGATTTGGGTTAAAATTCCAGATGTTCAATAGCTGTTTGTATTGGAATATTTCATAACTCAAACCCCAAAAGCAAATAAAGCCTGTGGATTATATTTATGACTTAAGAAAAATGAAAAATTATATTTCTAACTATCTAGTGTAAAACTAAATATCGCTATCAAAAACCACGAGTATTTTAAGTATTGAGCACCATTTCTCTTCAAAGAACTCAGTACACTTATCACTGATGCTCTAGACACTTCCAATATTGCAAAGGAATTTATAAGCAGGGTTCAAAATCTTGTCCTGCCAAATGTCCCCAGAGAAGTTGTTGAAACCCTCCCTTCAGTTAGTTGCAAAATAAGTTATGTTTTACACCGACCATATATTTGTTTTGAAGAACAAGCATTACTTGTTAATTGCTTAAATGAATACCTGGCATGTATCAAAGTATTCAGTCTTGTTGCTCAATCAGTTTTGTCCAACTCTTTGCGACCACTTAGACTGCAGCACACCAGACTCCCCTACCCCTGGGAATTCCCAGGCAAGAAAACTGGAGTGGATAACCATTCCCTTTTCCAGGGGATCTCCCCAATCCAGGGATTGAACTCAGGTCTCCTGCACTGGAGGCAGATTCTTTACCAACTGAGCCACCAGGGAAGTCATGGCTCAAAGTATTCAATATATGTTAGCTTTTACAATTTTAATTACAATCCAGGGTTGGCTTGTACTACAGACAAAATCACTGCAGATGGTGACTGCAGCCATGAAATTAAAAGATGCTTACTCCTTGGAACAAAAGTTATGACCAAACTAGATAGCACATTCAAAAGCAGAGATGTTACTTTGCCGACTAAGGTCCATCTAGTCAAGGCTATTGTTTTTCCTGTGGTCATGTATGGATGTGAGAGTTGGACTGTGAAGAAGGCTGAGCACTGAAGAATTGATGCTTTCGAACTGTGGTGTTGGAGAGGACTCTTGAGAGTCTCTTGGACTGTGGGGAGATCCAACCAGTCCATTCAGAAGGAGATCAACCCTGGGATTTCTTTGGAAGGAATGATGCTTAAGCTGAAACTCCAGTACTTTGGCCGCCTCATGCGAAGAGTTGACTCATTGGAAAAGAGTTTGATGCTGGGAGGGATTAGGGGCTGGAGGAGAAGGGGACGACAGAGGATGAGATGGTTGGATGGCATCACTGACTTGATGGACATGAGTCTGAGTGAACTCCAGGAGTTGGTGATGGACAGGGAGGCCTGGTGTGCTGTGATTCATGGGATCCCAAAGAGTTGGACACAACTGAGCGACTGAACTGAACTGAACTGATGGACACAAACAGAGTTTCTTGTTTAACTAAGAAAGGACAGCTGTCAAGTTAGTTACAAGCTGAATAATTTCTTCAATCACTATTAAATACATATACAAACTATGTCTACCATGTGCTTAAAGCAGCTTAATAGTCAGTGACCAAAACTCAAAGATCATCACAAAATAAAATTTGAATTCAGATGAAGCAGACCGTGATTAGTGAACATAATTAATAGGATAGGCTATATGTTAAAAGTTAAAAGGTGTCCTGCTACTGCTGCTAAGTCACTTCAGTCGTGTCCAACTCTGTGCGACCCCATCGACAGAAGCCCACCAGGCTCCCCCGTCCCTGGGATTCTCCAGGCAAGAACACTGGAGTGGGTTGCCATTTCCTTCTCCAATGCATGAAAGTGAAAAGTGAAAGAGAAGTCGTCGCTCAGTCGTGTCTGACTCTTAGCGACCCCATGGACTACAGCCCACCAGCCTCCTCCATCCATGGGATTTTTCAGGCAAGAGTACTGGAGTGGGGTGCCATTGCCTTCTCCAGTTTTATGCAAAAAAAAAGAAGTCATGGTAGAGTAGTGTATGAGGGCTCAGTACTGGGACAGAGGGTAGACTGCAATTATAGGAAAGATATCCAATATAGACATCTCCAGAGTTCATTGGAGCAAAGACTTCCAGGTGGGAAGGATTGTGGAGATCTAGAACAATACACCCCACTCCAGTACTCTTGCCTGGAAAATCCCATGGATGGAGGAGCCTGGAAGGCTGCAGTCCATGGAGTCACTGAGGGTCAGACATGATTGAGTGACTTCACTTTCACTTTTCACTTTCATGCATTGGAGAAGGAAATGGCAACCCACTCCAGTGTTCTTGCCTGGAGAACCCCAGGGATGGGAGAGCCTGGTGGGCTGCTGTCTATGGGGTCGCACAGAGTCAGACATGACTGAAGTGACGCAGCAGCAGCAGTAGCAGGACAATATACAGGGAAAAGACAGTACAAAGGCCCTGTGGTAAGAGCAAGCATGATATATACAAGTGACTGGAGTTGGGTGAGTAAAGAAGGATCATGTAGGGGCTTCCTATTTTAATCTTCTCTTTTCCTTAGTTGTTTAGTTCATTAGTAATCATTTTTGCAAAAATACATACCACAGAAAGTGTGTTTTAGTATATAAATCAAAGCCATATAGTTTCCTTAAATTTGTCTGATATTCAATTTAGATTGTGTGACCATATAGGTTAAAACACCTACCATTGTCTTTTTTTTTTCCCACTTCACTGTATTTTATTTTATTTTTTTAATTAAATTTATTTATTTATTTATTTTTTATTTTACTTTACAATTCTGTATTGGTCTTAAAAGAATGTATTTTAAACTTTTTCCCTGATTGGAATATTACATGTCTCTAAATTAATATACTTTATACTTACATTCCTTCTTCTAAACCACATTCGACTTAGAGTTTCCTATTTGGTGATGGTTTGCTAGTTCTCCCTGGTCACATAAGAAAAGAACAGCATGTTATCCACAGCCTCTGATTTGAACTATATAAATGAGTGACTCAAATCAGAAATTATATACCATGTATTAAATTCTAGGAGACAAAATGGGTTAATATTTGGGGCAAAAAATGCCATCCAACTGCAAAAATATCCCACCCACTTGTGTTAACCTTATTGCTCTTTTACATGAATGAAAAATAAATCTGTTCAGATCTAAGTTGTATTCCTTAGCTCATTTCTACTTTTTCTTTAGACATTTAATCCAAGTTCAGTTAAGTTTATGTGGAATATAATGATAACCTCTGATTGAGCTATATAAGTGAGTAACTTCCCCAAGAAAATCAATGAAAGAATGCTCAGACTACTGCAGAATTGTACTCATCACACACACTAGTAAAGTAATGCTCAAAATTCTCCAAGCCAGGCTTCAGCAATACATGAATTGAGAACTTCCAGATCAAAACCAGAGATCAAAATTGCCAACAGCCACTGTATTGCTGAAAAAGCAAGAGAGTTCCAGAAAAACATCTATTTCTGCTTTATTGATTATGCCCAAGTCTTTAACTGTGAATCACAATAAACTATGGAAAATTCTGAAAGAGATGGAATACCAGACCACTTGACCTGCTTCTTGAGAAATCTGTATGCAGGTTAGGAAGCAACAGTTAGAACTGGACCTGGAATAACAGATTGGTTCCAAATCAGGAAATGATTATGTCAAGGCTGTATATTGTCACCCTGCTTATTTAACTTATATGCAGAGTACATCATGAGAAACACTGGGCTGGATGAAGCACAAGCTGGAATCAAGATTGCTACGAGACATATCAATAACCTCAGATACGCAGATGACACCACCCTTATGGCAGAAAGTGAAGAAGAACTAAAGAGCCTCTTGATGAAAGTGAAAGAGTGAAAAAATTGACTTAAAGCTCAACATTCAGAAAACGAAGATCATGGCATCCGGTCCCATCACTTTATGGCAAATAGATGGAGAAGCAGTGGAAACAGTGGCAGACTATTTTTTTT